>NW_008621107.1:0-32117 GCF_000691845.1 Merops nubicus | reverse complement strand
GCAGGGCCCAGCCACCTCGGCTGCCCCATGTGCTGCGTTAGACGCTCTGCCCAAATTTGTGTGCCGGAGTCTGGTTGTTTGTTTGGTTTTTTCCCCCCTTTCGTATTTAAATCAAGCCGTTACAACGCGTCTGTAGTCAGGAAATGTTCTCTTGTTACCTTAGATTTCTCTGCTTCCCCAAGACAGCCATAATACTGCTCCTCTGACCAGTGCCACCAGTTTGTCAGCTGGATGGTGGTAATAGCCCGAGCCTATCGCAGGAGAGTGCAGGGGAGGTGCAGAGCCTGTGTGTGTGGTTCTACTAAAACCACACTACTACATTCTACTAAATTCTTGAGGAAGAATTACCCTTGGGCTGGATATCTTCAAACATTTCCAGTGAATTCTGCTTGTAGGCGTAGCTTGAAATCCAGCTGCCATCAGTGATGGTGGAAACCCCTATCTCTGTGCAAAGTTGCAGGGCTGTGCAGAAGGAGGTGTTTGGATGACATGATCAGTTGTTCTTTGGAAATAAGGACAGAGATAATAGCACATGAGAGGAGCAGGAAGCAGGACCTCTTATGTGTCAGTGGCATTCCTCCTCCCCAGCAAGGTACCGAGGTGCATTTGCTGCATGTACAACTCACTACAAGCTTGTGGGTCCAGGAGTAGCTTATGTTGGAACAAGAGATAAGTGCCTGAGACTGTGGGACAGGAGGTGCTAGGAGATTTCATTCTAGCTGCCCTGAAGCATGGATGAAGTCCTTGAGAGATGGGTGCCTTGAGTAGAAGGCAGACTTAAAAAGAAATGAGATCACTACTGACCCATTTCCTAAAAGATCTAGGAGTAGTGTGGTGTCTTTTTATTGTTGCTACTAATGAAAAATGGAAGTGCTTATCAAAATTGAGACTGCTTATCAATACTTGGCAGTCTGCATTTCTCCTTCAGGATCCTGAACTGGGGGGAAGCAATGAAAACATTGAGATGTAAAAGGAACACACTAGAGAAGATTCATTGTAATACAGTCAATACAATCATATACTGAAAAAATGGAAGGAAAACAAAATATAAACTAGACTACTTAAGCAGTAAATGAAGATTATCCTGGCTACCAATATGAATTTGGATTGCTGTGAATGTTGAAGGCAAGCCCATCTATTTAATGAATTTACAGGAGACTTGATTATGGGTTTTGTGGGGAGGAATAAAAATGCTTTTCTGCATAGCTTGTCTTAAAGCCCTCATTCTGAAGCAGTTTTCTAAAATTTGTAGCCAACACGTCCCCTCAAGTAGCATGGGACAGAGATATTTCCCTTTTTTTAATAAAAAAAGTCTTTGAAAGTTAAATTTGGTAGTACTTTCAAATTTTTCTATCCAAGCCTTGCTGGCAGGCTATTGCCTGGTAACATTTTAGCAGAGGAGATTGTTCAGGAGTCAGTGAAGGGTAGCATTTGAGATGATTTTAGTTCTTGATCCCAGCTTCTCTGTGGGGTGATTACTAAAAGAACTGCTGCAAATAATGGGAATTCCTCTTGACAAAATGACATCTGGATGGACCTTTCTCCAAGGCACTGTCCTTTCAGCCTGAATTGAGGGGGGTGAGCTGCACCTTTGCCTCTGGATCTCGAGCAGAAATGCAGATGTTTGCCTTTTGTTTCACACAGAAGGGGGCTGGGGGAGTCATCTTGTTTCTGAAGCTGGAAGGAGCCATTGGGGCTGGGGGCTATGTGAGAAGAATGTGCCACTAGAAACCTGAACTCATGATAAAGACTTTGAAGATTTATACTTTTAAGTACCCCACCTTTTCCATTTAAAACATGGGATCTCAAGGAATAACCAGGATTTCTGTGTGCTGTCAACTGAGTGAAAGTGATGTTTTTATTTCTCCTGTTTTCCCCTCTCTCTAGTGGAATGCAGTAGCTCTGTGGGCATGGGACATTGTGGTTGACAACTGTGCCATTTGCAGAAACCATATTATGGATCTATGTAAGTACATGGTGGGGAAGGCAGCTGGCAGTTGGGACTTGGAGGTGACCCACTGCTGAAATTTCCCCTGTTCAGGGTCTAATCTTGTAAAACTGTATCTGGCCAAGCAAGGCTTGGATCAGTGACTTCATTTGACTCCTCATTCTACAGAAATTACCTTGTATAAATAAGTTAGTTAGTGTTATGGGTAATTTTGTAGCCACCTAGACAATTAGTTTTTCACTTACAGAGGAGAGTAATTAAGTGGCTTAACAAAAAACAAGGTATTGCTAGTATGGGTTTAATTCTTCTCTGTATAATCTTGATGGTTCAGCCAACAGCTATGCTTGCTGTGTAGGAAAATAAAGTAATAATGGAATTAAACATACCAATTTCTATTGTGAAATAGATGTGTATGCATGAAGTCACTGGGGTCAGTCCCTAAAAGATTGGTAATGAGTACAAAATCTTCTTTTTCCTCCTCAAAATTGACAGGATACTGTTGGCACTGTAACTATCTTGTTTCGGTCGTGAGGGACAGGAGACCTGTTAATATACCTGAGATATAAATTTGCTTTACTTGCCTGTATGACTAAACTGGGAAGATTCTGGAATCTCCCAGAAACAAGGAGCAGGTGGAGTGCATGGAAGTGGCCTGTCACAAACCCATTGGGACAGCTTTTTGCACTTTGTTTTCATCCAGTCACCCTTGGAACTACTGGTCATGGTAACAAACTGTCAATAAGCCTATATGAAAATAAGATTTCATCAAAATGAGACCTCAAGTTTATATTAACAACTAGTGAGGTATGCACCTGATTTTACATGATGTTTAAATAATACTTACAAATCTACTTGGAGAAGTTGGGGTATATAAACCCCTTTAATTCAAGATAATTATTCACAGTAAGTGGGATGTCTTGTAAGATAGAGGGTGCTGCTGTGTTTTTTTCTATGATTCTGCCCCCAAATTAATAGTAACTTCCATGAGAGATCGAGTAGAGTCTCATAAATGTGAGGGGGCAAATGAAGGAGAGCTCTGGAGAAGCTGGAAGGAGAGTGTACAGGTGTTATTTTCCAGTAATGAATTTCATGTGTCAGTTCTGTTAAAATGAAAATTAAAATCCTCCCAAATTAGGGGTGGGGTTGAGAGGGTATAGGGAGACTAGGGAAAACAGTGAAGGAAAAGGACATATTTTTAGGCTGGGTTTGAGCAGTGTTATGAAAAGCCCAGACTGCAAATGACAGACCAATTTTGGCAGTATCCTGAGTAGAAGGGGTATCTAAACTGGTGTTCTGAGGTCAGTGTTGGCTCTGGATTTACTAAACTTCCTCCTTACCATCATAAAGTTTGATTTGTGTTCAGTGTACAGAAAGAGTGAGTAGAATTTCAGTGGTTTTGGTTCCATTCCTGTCTGGAAAGACCCAGGTGGTAGTTTAGAGTTTACTTGAGCCATGTTCTTGATCTCTTCAAAGGCTTGCTGTCTGTGTGCTCTCACTGCAAGGTGGTAAATTGAGGAGTGTTAATTAAACACTACATTTTGTACAGTGGGTTCCCTTCTGCTCTAAAACAGGGACTCTAATACTGCAGTAAGGTAACCAGGGTTGGTTTGAACTTTGCAAAGTGGGCCACCAAAATACTGTCCCCTTGGTCTGATCCTAAGTTGCAAAGTGCCACCCTTGATATTGCAGTTTCTCAAAGGTGGAGATGTTGCATAGAATCCAAAGAATCATCTCAGGGTGCTTAACAGGTAGAATGATTTTGGGTTTATGAGAAGAATGAAAGAACTAAATTAAATGTATATAGTTTGCCAGGTCAGAAATAGGAGTGGCAGAGGATTGCTATGTATGTATGTGTATTTTGAGAGTGTGGTAGTCACAGGAAATGGGGATTATACACAGAAGGGATCACATGATGGGGGAAACTTGGGGTAAGTGTTTAGTGAAATCTGCAGATAATTCCTAAGGAACTGGAGAGAATTGCAAGGGGGAAATGATTAAGGTCTCCTGAAGCTTGAAAAGTGAAGAACTGATTCTGCATTTTGAGGGAGTAGACTAAACTAGACTGGAATATTTCAGTTGGAAAGGGAGGGACCAACAATAATCATCTAGTCCAACTGCCTGACTTCTTAAGGGCAATGACCAAATGCCTCTTAAAGAGTGACAGGGATGGGGCATCCACCACCTCTGGGAAGACTGTTCTAGTGTTTGACCACCTCCTCAGTGAAGAAATGCTTCCTGATGTCCAGACTAAACCTACTCTAGTGCAACTTTGCACCATTCCCACATGTCCACGGGTATTTATTTCTCTTGTTCCCAATAAGTTGAAGATTTCTGCACTAGAAAATGTAGAGGAAGAGGGATAGTTCTGAATCTTGGCATCTGTTAAGAAGCTGCCATTATATAATGTGCATTTCTGTAACTCCCTGAGCTGAAATGCTTCCATTGCATCTTTCACAATTATTTACAGGTATTTCAGGTTTTAGCTCTGCCTTTCTGCCTTCACCTCCAGATTCTCTGTCAAAAGCAGAACAACAGAAGAGCTGCTCAGTATTCTTCCAGTACCTGGTACTGTCTGATTCTTAGCACGTCTTTTGGGCCAGCAGACAATTAGTTTCTCTTTCTTTCAAGAGCCAGAATCAGAAGCTGTCATTCTCTGGCAGAGCTTGGTCATTGCTTTCTGCTGTTGTATGTCATGTCTTGATGTAAACCATATAACAAGTACAGCTTCATTCAAATTTTGGAGAACAGTTGTTGATACTGAGTTTCTTGAGACCTCAGCCTTGTCTTGAGTAGTTCCTCATGACCAGGATTAACTAATCTCTCTCACATCTCAGAAAAATATGAGCCTTTCTCCTGTTTTGTCCATCTCCACACCTGAAAGAGGGTGAAAAATGGAGAAAAGGCTGAATAGGAAAGAGCAAATAAAGATCACATTTTTCAGCCAAACCTGTGGGGTTTTAAAGTTTTTGAGTCTTTAACTGGTGCATCAAATTCCTTTTCCACTGAGCATATTTGGGCACACAAACAGTGATCAGAGAATTGGAGCTCATTCAGACATTTTCTTTGCCAGGAAGAAAATATCTGGAAAACAAGCAAGCAACAAGCCCATAGACTGAGCTCTGAGCTGATCATCTGTCATCGTGGCTTTAAAATCAGTTGGGTTTTACTGTTAAAGAAAGAATCCTATAGCATGAAGTGAAATGTTGGTCTCAGATGTTTGTGATGCTGACTGTGGAGGATTTAGAAGTATCCTTTTTTTTCTCCTTAAGTTTCTTCCTGAACTGGAGAAGCAGCACATTTTTCAGGTTCTAGAATGGAGAACCAGGTGATTGCTGGATTTATTTTCTCAGTGCTAGTCATCCTTCTTTCCTCACTCTCTTGTCCCCATCATCCATGCCAACTGATCCAAAAACCCCAAACATAACCCAAACCCATAAATAGTCTCTATCCTCTTTTGGTATCATCCTGGATACTCAGCTCCAAGGTATAAAAAAGTTCAAAACATACATTTTTAAACTGTAATTCCTACTGTGTATTTTTGAGATTTACTTAACAACAAGACTATAGGAAAAAAAGACATGCAAACTCCAGCATTACAGGGGCAAATTAATTTGTATAACTGATAGTACATAATGTCTGGGCAGACAAAGAAACCTGGGTAAGAAGTTTAACTAAATGTACCTGACCATCAAAAGACGTCTCTTAAAGCACAAGGGAAAGAATTAAATATATTTATCCTTAAAATTTGGAAAGCAGACACATGTTACCAGGAGATGAGCCATGTCCTCTTGCCCTCTGGAACTTTGGAACACTAAAACAGCAGAGGAAGGAGGAAAGCAGGATGAAGAATATTTCAATCTGATATTTTGGGGCAAACAGGACACATTAAATTCTATCTCTTGACGCTTTCTGATGTAATAAATGCCACAAAACAGAACTTCTTCCCCCCTGACACCCCTTGCTGTTGTGAAGGCATCTACCAGTTGGTGTTGCATGTGCACCAACCCTGCCTCTTTGTGTTTCCTCTTTGTTTCCACAGGCATAGAATGTCAAGCAAACCAAGCATCAGCTACCTCTGAGGAGTGCACCGTCGCCTGGGGTGTCTGCAATGTAAGGAAGGCTGCATTGTAGCAGAGCTCCTGTGTTGTGATGCTGCCCCCTTTTTTTCCTGACTCAGGACAAAATGAGTTGTGTAAGATGTTTCAGATAATCCACCAGAAAAAAGAACTTTGAACACCATATGTTTGGTAGAGTATAGAGAGGAGAGAGAGAGAAGAAAAGGAGTGGAAAAAAAGGCATGAAAGTTGGAGGGGTGTAATATGGAAGGCACAGAAGAGAAAGGAAGAAGATAGACCATTTGTTTGTTTTTTAAAGAATAATACGTCTTTCATTCTGAGCATGATTTTCCTGATCCAGGTTCTGCCTAGGAGCTATGCCCTTTTTTTTTTCCTGGTAATAGGATTACTTGGATGTCAGCATGCTTGATTCGTCTTTGTGTAGGCTGACTCAAGAAGTCAATATGGGGTAACTAGGTGATTTGCTTCCCATTTTGGAGGAAGATCAAATCAGTTCCAGTGTATAATCTCCAGCTCTTCAGTTTGTTGCCATATGCACCCTTTGTACATGGTCCCACTAACACTTGAACTTGACTCCCATACCTCCTTGCTAGCCTGGGCCTCAGTTGGATAAAATTTTCCATAATGGAATAACTACCTGTTCATCAGACCCAGTATTATGTTTCTGTGTGCAAGAGGAACCTCGTTTTTAAGTAGCTGTGTGGAGTGTGGAAAAGGGTGTCCTTATTAGACATATAATAGATGATTTTTAATTTCTAATTTTGCAAATTCCTTTTTATTCAGGCCTTTGTTTTTTTTTTTTTTTGCCCAGAAGACTGGTAGAAAGCTTCAGCATGCACACACACACACCATCCCTGCTACTGACTGTGAAATCCTCTTTCTTCTCTTTCTGATTGTGCTCCTTATCAGCATCTGCTCTGGCAATTTCAGCAGCTGCTCAACTCCACGTCCTCCCCTTCATCAGAAGTCAGTGGGTTGCACTGTGGAGCAGGCTCCCTGCTGCCACTTCACTCACCTTTCCTTCCCCTCCAAAAACTGCAGCCATTCCTTGGTGCTCACCCTTGAGCTGGCCCATTAGTCCTCCCCACCTTTGTCCCCAGACACTTGCTGTGATGCTTTCAGTGGTGGTTCCTGTGAGACACGTTGATGTGTTCTGGAATGATGGGATCTGACTTTTCCCTTCCAGCATGCTTTCCACTTCCACTGCATCTCCCGCTGGCTCAAAACTCGCCAAGTCTGTCCCCTGGACAACAGGGAATGGGAGTTCCAGAAGTAAGTATCCCACATTTCAACTGTCCTTCTCTTTGTGAAAATGATCTATGTCAGATATGTGGCTGATCTCTCTCATCCGGGGGTCTGAGGGGGATAGTTGCTGTTGGGAAAGGTTTTTTCCTCCAGCTTGCTGGATAGGGAACATTCCTTAGTCAGCTGGTGCTAAGAGAGCTCTGAAGGAAGCTCCCAGATAGCCATGGGCTAAGAGGGAGTTGTTAAAAAGTGGTGATTTCTATTGACATTCTCTCTAAAACTTAGAGAGCAGAAAAAAAATGGAGTTCACTGAAAGTAGAGCCTCAGGTGGATACTGAACTGCCACACGAGCAATTTGGGTTTAGAAAATGACCTGGATTTAGCTGCTTCTGTTCCAAAGCATTTACTGATGAGGTGCTGGAAGTCTTGTTGGGTCCCTCTGCATCTTGGTGATTTAGTTTAGAACTCTAATAGGCTCAGAGATTAATACAGCATCTGGAAATCAAACACCTATGCAGCCATTGCTACAACCTCACCACTTAGTCATAATTTCTGTATTCTTTGGTTTGCTTTGTGTTTTCCAGAGGTCTGTTGTTAGAGTAATACTAAGGAGATCCACAGAGGGGGTTTTGAGGGGTGGTTGGACATGGAGCGGAGTCAGGTTTGCCTGTCACTTGCATCCTTCTGCACCATGTATCTGTGGATCTCTTCACTGTGGATTTTCCCTCCCTCACCCTCATTAAAATAAAAAAAAAAATAATAAATTCTAAACATTAATTTTAACCAGACTCCAGATTAAACCAAAGCAAGAGACAAGCATTGGGTTTGTTTTCCTGCAGAATATATTTGAAGTGGGATTGAGAGCAAAAGGTGATGACACTGAAGTTCTGCTGTGACACTGTGGATTGCTCAGGCTCTCCTCAAACCAGCAGCTGGAGAGACTTTGGGTGGACTTTGGGTGGACTTTGGGTAGACTTTTGAGGGAAGTGAAACTTGGAGAACTTCCTGAGGGTTTGACCTTCATCTCGTTCACATGTTCATTACATTGTGGTAGAATAAGAATAAATCTGCCCAAATCAGCACTAGGATGACATGTAAGTGTTTAAAAAGCATTAACATGTTGTGTGTTTGCAGGTATGGACACTAGAGGGATGGTCCCCATGCTGCTTGTTACGTCGTCAGCCTCAGTTCTTGTCGTGGTGGGTTTGTTTCAGCAGCTTGAGAAGTCAGCAGTGCACACGATTCTTCTGTCATCTCACCCTCTCCCCGTTGTATCCCATGGAATAAAGTCTTGCTGGAGCTGCCCATCAAAGGTTTTTTGCCTTGTGTTTAGACAGGGGGTGCCCGAGGGAGGAGGAGGATCTGCAGGCTGGGGGTGCCAGGCAGGCAGCTCGTGTGCGGTGCCCGGCTCTGGGCTGGGAGCTTGGCCTTGGCTCCCAGGCAGCTGAGAGCCACACCCCTGAGAGCAGCTCAGGCAAACAGCACGCCACGTTCTGGCAGTTGAGCTGCAGTGATGAGCTGTACAATTAGGGGGTGTGTCATTAGCAGGAACTTGCTTCTGCTCCTTAGTTTGGTGAGACCAGCTCCCCTGCAGGAGGAAAGTTCACCAGTTCTGTGCATTCAGCTTGGGGGATTTGAGCTGAATGTGAGTTTTTAGTAGTGCTCATGAAGCACTTTCATGTGTCAGGTGAAAGTAAACTCAGGGAATTCATGTGCTAGGTTGGCTGGAAAGCTAAAAGTAAGCAGTGGGTGAACAAACTAATCCTGGCTTGGCTTTCCACTGGTATTTTCCCAGTTCAAGCCAAGCTGTAGATCCTACCAATCAAAAATTGTTGGTGTGTCTCTGAAAACACCACAGTGCTTTGTTGGGTGTCTCCTGTGCTAAACAGCCTGGTGTCCTCCCCACTGCATCAAATTTTGGCCCCTTTGTCGATGGCTTCAGTGGATGCCAGGAGCTCAAAGAAGGTTCAAGAAGCTCTTTCTGCTGCAGGAGGCTGTGTCCCTTCCTGTCAGCAGTGGGAGTTAAAGTGAATTTCTTTCATTGGCTCCTCATGATGCCACCTTTGCATCAACACTTTCTTTGCTAGTTATTTAGGATGGGAAATTTGATAGCTGGTGTTAAATGTTACTGTAATACAGTGATAGGGAATAAAGATGGTCATTGGCAGAGGCAAAACTTGCAGCTTTTTCAGTAATTTGCTGGGGCTTTCTTTAATCTGCAGCAAGCAAATGTCAGGATTATTTTATCAGCTGGTGTCAGAGCTCTGAAATGATACCATTTGCTGCTTTCCACCCTGAAGAAGACAAGAACAAGTAGAATCAGGAGGCTTTGGAGCTAGAGACTTTATTTACCAGGTTTAGTTGGGAGAAAGCTCATCCTGAATTTTCAAAGGAGTTTTGGTGTTGGAGGCAGGAACAGGACAGAAAAGGAGGGGAAAGATGATCTCAACAGTGGTCAGAGCACTCATCCAGGTTAAATCCCATTCCCTGAAACCTGAACTCACATTTCATGTCCTGTACAGCTTGGTAAAACGTTGGATGTCCCTGTTTACGAGTGTCCAGTTTGCAGGGTTTGATTTTTCAGGACCTGGAACCCAGATGCTCACTGATGAGGGAATTTATTTCTTTGAGAACTTTGTTTTGGGTCCAGCTACCTCATTCTTGTTCCTCTCCCTTCAGTCTGTGCCTGTTGCCCTGAGCACAGTTTTTTGGCTGGGGACAGTCACATCAGTGCAGGCATTTCCCTCTCCTTTGTGGCTTCGTGTGCCTGTGCTTAAGGCTGTGCCTGCCAGAAGACAAGGGGGGGTTGGTATTTTTTTATTGCCCTTTTTTTTTTAATGGATTCCTCCAAATGTCAGGCTAGAGGCACCCTTCCCCCTGCCCCCTTTGAACCTCTCTTCTGCTGCAGTGCTTAAAGCCCTAACTGTTAAATTTGATCTCAGATTGCTGTTGTAGCATCTGTCCCAACCCTGGGTTTCCCAAATGGAGAAGCAGGGACTCTATACCAGCAACCACTCACAGACCCAGGAAAGAAAATCCCTTTTTGGCTGCTGCCCGTTGAGGTGGCCCCAGTGCCACCTCCCTGCCACAAAGGGCCCGAGCCCTGTGCCCATCCTGAGCCCTGTTTGCCGTGGGGCATCAAGGGCTGGGTGTTGGGAGAGGAGGAAAAGCTTTTGGACTTCAGCTTCCCCTTCCTGCAAAGTACAGTCAGCTTTTTGGGGTGGAAGGAGGAGTGGGATGTGTTTCTAAGCATCCTGGCAGGAAGGTAGGTGTGCAGGGGAGAGCTGGTGACCCTGGCAGTGTTGGTTGCCCACCCTGTAGATGGAGGCTGCATCTGAACTCTGGACCTGAGAACAAAACCAGGAGAAGATGATGTCTAAAGCTGCAGAGAGCGACGTGTCCTGCAGCTGCCTGGCTGAGAGGAAAACAATAAAAACACTGGCAGGCCATCAGGAGTCTGCTGGTTGAAAGGAGTCCCTTAGAGAAATGGCTGAAGCCTCAAGTGATACTCCAGGCTTGTAGTGACACACCAGGGAGTGAACTTCATGTCTGGATCCTGCTTCAGTCAGGTAGGAGGGATGTGGGGATGCAGACATCTGGGGTGGAATGAAGCAGCTCTTCCTGCCTGCTTCTGATTTCTCCCACAAGCTCAGTCTGCCCATACTGCTGCCAGCTTTAACCTGCTGGGGGGAACACACCGGTCCCCCCTCCCCAATGTGTGTATGTGCTGGGGAAGGGGATTAAAGGAGGTTCTCTTCTCTGGAGACACAGCCTGCTCAGCATCCATTTCATCCCCCCTTCCTCTTCTCTGTCCCAGATGACATCAGCTACAGTGGAAGTCAGAAGGACCACTCATCTCCTGTGGGCTCACTGAGAGAGGTGGCACCTTGTTGGACCACTCTCTTTATCCCACTTGTGTCAAACGAATTGACATGATTCATTTTGACATTTCAGACCTGAAACGTTATCATTTTTTAATGAAAACCACAGGCCTGGATGTTTTGTGTACTTCTCTCCCTGCATATCAGTGTTGTGGAGTTTCTGAAGGGCGTGTGTGTGTCAAAGCTCATCCCACAGCTGGATCCTTTTCTGCAAACCAGGAGTTTGATTTTGTACCATTTTGGTGTGTAAGTCATTACCTGTGTCTCAAACACCTTTCACCCATGCCTGGTTTTGAGGGTGAGAGCTGGCCTCAGGTGCCAGGCTTCTCACATCCCACTGCTCAGCTGAGCAAAGACCAAATTTTTAAGACACTCTTAAATCAGTGATCTCCAAACTGCTCAGAGATGGAAGTCTAGGAAGAAAGACAACAGCTCTGTGAGGATCATCCCTGAGCCTCTGGTTTCTCCAGACACCTTCCAACAAGGTAAACCTTTCCCTAAAGGGATCAGTGTGATGAACAACCCAGACTTGGCCTCCCAGGCAAATATTTTGGCTATCTGTTGGTGCCACTGGGTACCTTCCCTGTGGGGTGGTGAGATGGCTTTGAGGTGGGCATCAGAATGAGACACCACATCTTTTTTTCAGGCATTTTAGGACAGATTACACAGGTAAATGTGAATCCCAGTGAGTCTACTGGATACCACTTCCAGGAGGCTATAACTGAGAAAGGCCTGTGCTGGATTTGTTTCAGGAGGTTTTTAGCTATTTCCCAGACCTTATCTCTGTCCACACTGATGCCACCCACAAGTATCAGACTTTTCAGACAGTCACCAGCTGTTGGTAAAGCAAAACAAGTCTTGTTTTGGTGCAGAGGCTTCCTGCTTCTAAAACCTGAGCCTGGCACCCCGAGCTGCTGCTTCTGCTGCTGGAGAAATGGAGCTTTGAGACACTGCAATGTCTCTAAGCCCTCAACTGGAAGCTCTACCTAGATGTAAATACAGTAATTACCCCAAGTAAAATGAACAGTTTATCAGACTTCCTCTGTTGAATCTTTTCATTACAGGCTTTTTTTTTTTCCCCTAACAGATCTGATTTACCACAGACATGATGTGATCCTGGATTATAAATCTCTGGCTTTCAAACACTCACTGACATCATGAGCTGTTGCAGCAGCTAACTGGCAGCCACGCAAAGGCTCATTTTGCTGAGGAGAAGGCTTTTTTTTTCCTGGCTGCCCTGAAATTTGCTCATCCCTTTCAGTGTTATGAGTGATACCAGGTCTGCACCAAGGTCCTATATCAAGGTCCTAACTCTTCACAGCTAAAGAAACGAGCCTGTGGTGAGGAGCCTGTGGGGTGGTGGCTGTAGGGAGGGGAAAGGGCTCGAGCCTTCCTCATCCTCAGCAAAGCAGGAGGCAGCAG
The DNA here is from genome assembly GCF_000691845.1 of Merops nubicus. Taxonomy (NCBI): domain Eukaryota; kingdom Metazoa; phylum Chordata; class Aves; order Coraciiformes; family Meropidae; genus Merops; species Merops nubicus. The sequence goes on along the minus strand of NW_008621107.1, from coordinate 19,545 downwards.
CTTCACGTGGTGGCTGCAAAGCTGATCCCTTTAGCCCCCTGTCCCCACCAGGGGCTGCCAGCATGGATGTCTTCACGTTAGGTGAGGCTGCTGACAGCAGCTGCCAAGGTAGGAGCTTCAGAGAGGAGCCTGCACAAAGCTGTGCTAGCATCAAAAGTTATTTATAACACAGGCAAAGCTTTCTAACGATCGTATCAGGCTGCAGAGTTCAAGTCATGTGAAATAATCTTTCCTTTTTTTTTTCCTTTCCCTTAGCAGAACAGACGCCACTGAACAAAACCCCTCCAGCAAAAGGGGAGCAGTGGGCAGAGCCCAGCACTGTGCTCCTCACTGCCCCCCTCCCTGCAGCAAAGGCCAGCAGACAGCCTGTGCAGGAGTTACAAGGGGCAGATTAAAACAAAAACGAAACAAAAGGGGCTGTGCTTTGAAAAAAACCAGAGCCTTTGCTCACCCACATCTTTGCAGGGCGTTGGGAGACAGCAATGTTGCTGCCTTTGTCCCAGCAGAGCCCAACATGGTGAGTTTGTCTCAGAGGTTTCTCCTGCCTTTGCCTCTCAGCCTGTTCCATGTCTCTCCACTAGCTCCACGCCTCCTGAAGGTGATTCAGAAAATGAAACATGACAAAACCAAACTCATTTTAATAGCCTGTCTTGGCCAAGGCCGACTAGGGATAGAGTTGTGTTATTATCATGAGCTGGAATGCAAAGCTATTTATCAGGAATGACAACAAACTAGCAGCCCGTGGTGTTGGCAAGGGTAGAGCCAGAACTAAAATATTGTGTACAAAACAGAGAAAGACGTGCAATAAACTCCTTGTTATGGATCTGAAATATTTTTTCTTGGGCAAAATAGGTTCAGAAAGCTCCAACAGCTTATGAGAGGCTTCTTCTTCCTTAGTCTACCAAATAAATCTTTTAAGACAGGATTTCAGACACACTTCCAAGTGAGGAACTCATCCTTTTGTGGGATTCCAGCTTGCTCTCCATGTGCCAGGCACTTGATCCATCCACCCTCCTCCACACCTCATAGAATCATAGAATGTCCAGGCTGGAAGGGGCCTCCAAAGGTCTTCTAGTCCAACCCCCCTGCCATAAGCAGGGACATCTCCAACTAGATGAAGCTACTCAAAGCTTCATCCAGCCTGATCTTCCGTGTCCCCAGGGATGGGGCCTCCACCACCTCTCTGGGCAAATAAAAAGTGGAAACCTCCCCGTTTCCCTGGCCGTGCACCTGCAGGCACTGCTGTGGAGAGGAGGTGAGCACCCAAGATCTTCAGGGACCGGTGCAGAGACCACCCCAAGAGGCAGCATGGTGTGTGCCAGGCTGTGCCACTAGCCCTCTGAGACAGCAGGCCAGGAAAATTGCTCGTTCTTGGAGCAACAGGTCCTCCTACCCCCTTCAAACCTGCTGTGAGTGAGGAATGCAGCTGCACACGCTTCCTCCCAACCATCTGTGTCTGTGCCAGCCTGAGGTGGAGATCTAAAAGCTGGCAGAGCTGCTCTGGCTTCTTTCTTTCCTTGAATTATTTTCCTCACCCTTTTCCCCCACGCTGACGTTCTGGGTTCATTTGCAGCGTGTATATGGAGGGTGGAAGAAGATGAGGTAAGGTACATCTCCTGGAAAGGGTGAGCTTGGAGATATTTAGTCCACGGGCATATTTGTGTGCAGGGTGGTGTTGAAAGGAAGAGAAATACAGACAAGGAGCCCTGGCTCTGCTGAAAACCTCAGCAGTGCCCACGCTGCCTGGCTCTGACTCTGGGCTCCCCAGGGCCTTGGGTGTTTGGGTGCTAACCACACACAGGGATTATTCGGTGCTCCTGTCTTTGGGTTGGTTTCTAAGCTGGGTTTGAAAAAAAAAAGAAACAAACCAACCACCAGGAATCAGTCATGGATAGAGACGTCTGGAGAGGCTGAGCTGAGGTAGGGGGGGTTCTGCAGCGAGTCACGGCGAGCTCAGGAGTGATCTGCTGGTGGCTTCCTGGCCTCGGTGGCCATCCCGTCCTGCTGGGTGGCCTCGGGCATGGCAGCAGCACCCAGCACCCTCTGCCACTGCCCTGGTCCTCCCCTGAGCCCCAGTCCATAGATCCCTCTGCATGCCCATCCTTTTTCCTCCCCAAAACGTGCTCTTGGGGGTATCCTCCAGGGCTTCTCCAGAACGCAAGAGAGATTTGTGCTGAGGCTGAGGGGTGAGCTCTTCCTTTTACACTTTGTTCCCTACTGTTTGGACACAGGGAAAACTAAAAATCAATTTGCTTACCCTCCTGCTTACAGGCTGTTAGAAACAGACTAAATTAATCACAAGAACATCAGGCACCAGAGGAGTGAAGAAAAAAAAGGCAATCCAAAGCGTTGTAGTCCAACTGTACCAGCGTTTCATGTCCTCTGAGGTTTTCCCTCACAGGGACTCTGAAACAAGGCTTCAGTCACACAGAATTTTATGTCCATTTTCATTCTGTGCTGGGGACATGGGCTTGACCTCTGTAAAAAAAAAAACATTTTAAGGCCTCAATGCATCAGTGCTCTTTGAGACTTAGGTAGGAGCAAGGCCCCAGAATAATTTCTCTCTTTGGTTTGCTACAAAATGATGAGCTTTTTCCTCCTTTCCTCTCTCCAGCTCTGGATTAACAGACAGGCACTATCCATCTGTGCCAAGATCCCAGCTCCTGGAGCAAGGTGATGAAAATGAAACCTCAGCTCTAGGAGCTGAGATTATTTCTTTTAATAAATGGAACTTGCAGTCTTTCATCATCCTGAGAGGAAATCTGAAAACATCACCTAGAAGATGTCAGCTGGAGCCCATGGAGGTGCTGGAGCTGGAGCTCAAAGGACAGATGTGCTGCACCATGCATCTCAACCAGGACTTAATTATTTCTACTAGGCTCCCTGGTTTATGGCAGGCCCAGCCTTTTGCCAGCCCATAAATTGGCAGCTGGGGACGGAATTTTGGCAGAGGTCTCTCCTACTGCCAAAGCTTTTGGAACCTCACAGCCCAATGCAGGATTTGACATCCTGCAGAGGATGGTGAACTCTCCACCACTGAATTGCCAACAGGGGTGTCTGGGATCAACTCTGGAGATGATTGGGAGGCTATAGCAACGTGTAGGGTGCAGCTGAGTGCCAGATTTGGGATCCAGCCCTGCAAACACACCACACCGTGCTCAGGGGGCTCACACTGCAGCCTCTTTTGGGGGCTGATTACAATCTAGGAAGTCCTGCAGCAGAAGACCCAGCAATCTTCAAAATCATCTGCTTGTGCCTCCCATCAGGAGCACTATGATCCCTGCAGCCTCGACCTGTCCACTCCTGGGGGGAGTTTTTCAGGGTGAGTGTCTGAAGTGGTGAAATTGCTCTGATAAAGCTCTCCAGGTGCCCATAGGTAAAACACCTCGCTTGGAAAATGAAGCCACCAACATTTCAGGCAACCAAACCTCTTAAAAGATGTGATGCTGAATGTTCTGCTCTACCAGAGGAGACCACGACAGGATTGTCTTCTCCTCATAGCCTGTTGGACGTGTCAGTCCTCAGGGCCCCTGTGGAGGTTGCTGGGGAAAGCCAGCCTCAGGGCAGATGTTTCCTCAGCTCTGAGTGAGGAACCTGGTTAGATAAAACTGAAACAAGCAGTTAGCAAAGTCCTGGTGACTTGTTTTGCCACCAGCACTTGTGCCTGCTTGCACAAGAGGATTTCCCAGTCCTCACTCAGGCACTTGTGAACCCCATACCCTGCTGGGAGGTGATTCAGGCTTTCCTCTAAGAGAGGAACTCACTCGGAATCCTGCTGCTTTGTTCACTTCCTCTTATCTTTTTTTTTTTTTCTATTTTTTCCTTGAGAAAGTGAAAGTAATTTGCCTGTTCCTGCAAGATGTTTTGCCTCCTCCTTCCCCAGGAGTGACGTGCTGCTGCTGGAGCCAGGAGGTGACGAAGGGCTTTGCTGCAGCACCAGCACCAAGCAGAGCACTGCCCAACGTTGCTTGTCACACAGTGGGAAGTGTTAAATAGGACAAAACAAGTTTCAGGGCTTGGTGCTTCAGCAGCCAACACCGAGTACTCCCGGGCTGGGATGAATCCCCCTGGAGCTGCTGCAACCTCGGGCAGCTGCAGCAGAGCTGCTCTGCCACTGCTGGAGCCCTCCCACCACCTTTGCCGTGGCCTTTCCCATCTCCTGGCAATGTTTTCTCCAGCAGCAGCATGGACACCACAGAACTGCAAGGACTTTGTTCTCCCTTGGGCTCCAGCACAACGTCCAGAGCCTGTCTGGCACGGTGAGACATCAGCAGGGGCCAGAACAGGAGAGAGAATCTCTATCTGGGAGGTCCTATGGAGGGTCTCTGGTCTAGCTCTGGGCTTTCCCTCACCCCATGCAATTCTGTGACAGCAGTAGCTGCTCCTGTTGGATACCACCATTCTTCAGAGAGGCAGAGGGATTCAATGACTCTAAAAGCCATAAACTCCATAAACTGGAGTAAAAGGGGCTGTGGGGTCAGCCTGACTCCAAAAAGCACTGGAACAGGGATAACAGGAGATGGGGGAAGCTTGAGAGGTGGCTGCAAATCCCAATGAGTTCTGCAGCCAGTCCACATGCTGCTCACACCACTGCCTGGTGCATGGGGGATTTTGAGCCTAGATATTTGCTCAGGGACTGGCCTGCAGCATCCCAGCTCATCCCTGCTCCAGAAAAACTCCTGAGGGATTGCTGCAGGACAAGCTTGTGCCTCAGCTCAACTCAATGGTGGCTTGGGGCTGAGAGGGTCAGAGTTTGAAACTGGGTCCATCAGCTGAAGTGCTGGGGTTAAACCCCCAGCCCTGACTGAGGGTTGGTATATGGATGATGTCCACAACCAGGCAAGAAAGACCCTCCTGGTTGGTTTTCACCCAGGGCCTGGCCAGCCTTGGGTGGGAGCTGATGAGGAGATCACCACCAGGTGGCCCCACCTTCCACATTGACTTGGAGGTGGGGCAAGAAGCCACCTCTGTAAGAGTTGACTGCCACCTTGGATCTCCTGCATATCCTCTAAGACCAGAGTGGGGAATCTGGCTCATTGTGTTGCCCATTAATGACAATATCCTTCCTAGCTGGGCAAGCAGCCAGCAGAAGATTCAGCAAAGGTGAGTGACCAGAAGATGGTGGCTTTTATAGTTGGAGACAAGGTGTTTATAAGAAGAAAGAAAAAAAAACTCAATGATGTGATAATTCACTGTTTTGTCCTGAATTTAATTGTTGCTCCTTCAAGTCCCTAAAATGAAAATGCAGTGAAATTGTGATTTTTCTTCAAACTGACTCCTTTTCTTGGTAGTAGAGGATCAGGGCAATGCTGAACCAATATACCAAGCTCTGCCAGAAGATCATGGAGGGAGGCTGCATAATTCTAGTAAGGGTCCCTGGGCTGCAGTGAGTTCAACACTTCACATATTTACAGTCCATCAGCTATCCCAAATCTCTGGGATCCAAGTGCTGTGTCCACTTCTGACTCTTGTTATAAGTGTATATTCATGGAACTGATGAGCAGAGGAGGAGCAAAGGCTGGCTTTGGGGTGAGGTGACATCTCAGCCTGGACACAGGGATTTTTCATGTGAAATGCTGTGTTTAAATGGCTGCTTTCCCCCTGTTGTTTGGCCTCAATCGCCCTTCAGAGCCTCTGCTTTGGAGCAGGATGGTGCTGAGTGGAAGCCAGTTACACAGCAACAGCCTGAGAGGGGTTTTTTCCTCTCTTTTTTTTTTTTGATTTCCTGGATGCTGAATGAAGCAGCTCTTTTGTGAGCAGCAGTTGTTTACATTCTTCCTAACAAAAGTTGGGATTTCCTCTGATGCTCATAATCTTGTCAGTGCTGCATGCAGCCAGCCAGAGCGCTTGGCAGGGCTCTGTCACCACGTCTGGGCCAACCTGAGCCTGCTCATCACTGGAGGAACAGCCTCCCAAAAGTCAGCACAGTGTCACCAGAGCAGGGAGGTGACTTCATCATCACCACCTTCAGCAAGGACAAATGCTTTCAGGTTTTCAAAGCACCCACCGTTATCTTTTCACTTGCTGATGCACATCAGGGCCTCTGACGTGGGTAGATCATCAGCTGAAGCACCTCAGACCATTCCTTGTTCTCCTGGGTGTTCAACCAGCTTTGTGCTTTCTAGGAACTTCATGCAATGTCTTCTCTGTTTGAGCATTTCTGTGCCATCTCAGGATTTTGCTTCTTTTTAATCCAGGGGGGCAGAAGTTGGCCTTGGTCCCGAATGTGTAGCAAGGTGAGAAGACTGACACTTCTCTGTGCTTCTGTTTGCAGGCTGGGGTTACCCTAGAGGAGTATTTGCTGGTGTAAATAGGGAAGGGACTTCCTTCATGGAGCCAGTCTTGGCAGGTGAGCATCTCCTTGTGGGATTGCAGTTGGTTCCTGGAGGACAGGGTGGGCTTGGGACAGGCTCTGATTGCCAGCAAGCTCAGAGCTGCCTTCAAAGGGTTGGCTGGGACCAAAACCAGTGAACAGCACAGACCCTTTTTTTTGTCCCAAGCATACCTTTCAGAAAAAACTACTCAGCAGTATGAGCTTCTGTGACTCTGCCCCATAGAGCTGGGGGTGAGCTCCCCAGCTCCTGGGTTGTAGGGTGCAGACCTGTGCCTTCAGCCCTTGTCCTAGTTATCTTCCCAGTCCCACACCAAGGGCTACATAAAGAAAGGTCCTTTCCAGAGAAACTGGAGCAGGTTCTCAACGTTGATTCTGTCCATAAAACTGAAGGGTTTATAAAAACCTGCTGTTGAAGTACTCAGGAAGCCCTTTGCCATTTAAGCAGCTTGATTTAAGAATGCCATTGTGTTTTAAAAGAGCAAATCCAAGAGCATCATGCCATGCTCTGTATGTGAAGAAAGTTGTTTATCTTGACTGTCCAGAATAAATGAACATTAGTAACCAAGCTACATGAAAACAACTAAAAATGTAGTCCTTATTTTCTTTACTTGAAAGCATTCTGAACAGAGTTCAGTTTTTCTCCCTCATAATCTCTTGGTTTCACTTCTGTGCACTTGTATTATTAGTCACCTGATAGTTCTTATTAAACTACGTGTTGAGGAACATGATTTCCTCACTGATAACCTCAAACCTTCAGAGCTTCCATGAGTTTCCAACCCAACTTTTCTTTCCTTGCCAGCACCTGGATGTGAAAGTTTGAAATGCAACAAGGGGAGAGAGAGATTTGAAAGCAAATTTGATGTTTGTGGTATGGAATGGTTCTGTTGGCCAGCTTGGGTCAGCTGCCCTGGCTTTCACTCCTCCTCACTTTAGCACTTGGCTGACTCAAAGCTGAAAGGACCTTGATCACTCTGGAGACTGGCTACAGACAAACCAAAGTGTCTTATCAGCTTTGTTCTCACTGAGTCAGTGCTGCAATCTTCCCAGAAATGCAAATTTCCTGGATAGAAAACTGGTTCTGTGATTCTATCCCAGAGAAACCAAAGCGCTGAAAAAGGAGGAGATGTTTGGGGGGTACTAGGAAACTGCTGTGGCCCAGGGCTTGGAGCAGCTAGAGGAATACACAGAAGGCAAGGAATAAAAACTCCCTCTGTCAGAGGCAGAATCTCTCATGAGAGCCAGGCCAGGAAGGATCCAAGTGCAAGTTGTGACCCTTTTTTAACAAAATCATCAGATCAGAAGTGCTACAAGCTGGCAGGTAAAAGCATTAGCTCCTTAGCGGGAGCAGTGGCCACCAGGAGCTGAGATGTCCCTCAGTGGTGGGTGAAGTTGCCACGTGCACGCTCTGGGGCTTCACCTTTGTCACCATTCCTTTTCCAGCTGTTCATTGAGTTCGGAGCACCAAGAGGAGGATCCCCCCAAGCCACTCACAGGCCTGTTCTGTGCCAAAACTGCCTTTAGGCTGCAGAGCCTGAAGGGCTCCTGGTCCCTCCTGCCTGGCTCTTGCCAGTCCCCCAAGAACTGGGCAACCCTGCTGCTCCTCTTGCTGCCACGGGCCACCCTAGCTGGGTCACAGTGAGCAATCTGGCAGGTTTTGCATCTGAACCAGGGGGGTGAAGTGAAGATTTTTCCTTCTCTGATGTTCTAGAGCACTGTGACAAAGGCACAATATGGATATGGAATGGACAAAAAGTCTCTTTTAATAATTAAAAAATAAATTAATGCAGCAGTAGACCACAAAGACTTCTGAAAGTTTTTCCTTGCAGGGTATTGTTTCCCTCTTGAATTCAGAACCACAGACTAGTGATCTGCATTAAAATCACTGAAAATATAAAAGCTCCAGAAGCATTTCTGACTGAAAGAGGTGGCCAACAAACAGATCACAAAGCTGCACACAGTCACCATAGCGACGAAGCTTCCAAAAGGATGCAGAGGAGCCTCAGCCTCCCAGAGCATCCCCAGGAGAAGTGGGAGCATCCTGAAAGGGGGGTTAGGGCTGCCCTTTGCAGGGACAGGCAGGAGGTTGTGCATACAGGGTCCTCCCTGCCAGCCCTCTTCTCAAAAGAGTCATTGGGCAGATGAGAAGATCTTGGATTTTGGGTAGGGACCTGCAGAAACGTGGCCTTAGGACAGCCACTGAGTTGTCTGTGGGTGCAGAGGATGGGAGGTGGCCTTGGTGTCTTCCATTCCAGAGTGACCTCTGAAGAACTTTAAAAAAAAATACTGAAAAATACTAAAAACCTAAGAAAGGGCAGAATGAATCAGCTTGGGAGCAGAGCATTGGATGACCCTGACTCCAGCATGGGCCACAGTTCACAGAGGACTTCATCTCATATTGGAATAAGAAAATGAGTAAGGAAATTGTCACTCTCCTACCCAATAAATAGCAAATACTACAGATAAAGTCAATAAAGATGAAGTGCTTAATACTTCTTTTATTATCTATCTTCAGTGGATGCATTGCTGCCAAATGGGCAGCCAAGAAAGGGAATGAGATGTAAGCCTGGAAGTAAGAAGTGGTTAAAAACCACCTGGATGTGGTCAATGTTTTAAATCTCATTGTGCAGGAGGAATCTCACCCAGCATTGACTGACTTCACCTCAGAACAGTAGGTGGTTAATTTGGGGAATGGGCAACAGGCACATAAGGGCACCTCAAGCTCAGAAAAGGGCAAAGGAGTTCCTATCAATGGAAAAGGGAAGAGAAGAGGACCCAAGGGAATCACAGATGGGTCAGTTTAACTTGAACCCTCTAACAATTTATTTGTAAACATCCAGGAGAAGGCAACAAGATGAGAAGCAGCCAACTTGGATTTGTCAAGAGCAAGCTCTTGATTCTGTTTTAGCAGAGGACTTGGTAGTGTTGGCTTGATGGTTGGACTGGATGATCTCAAAGGTCTCTTCCAACCTAAAGGATTCTAGGATTCAAGCCATACCAAACCAACCTGCTTTCCTCCTAGAGCAGACTAGGGGTGGACTCTGGGGTGAAAGGAGAAGCTCCAGATGGGCCACAGCTCAGCTCCAGCCAGGCTGGAAAACCCACTGGATGAACCTTAAAGGACTGGTGGGTAAACTCTCTGCTGGCCTGGTCTTTAGCAGGGATTCATTTTCAAACTGAAAGGCTGTAGGGAGGGAGTGTGAGCCAGGATGCAGCCCGGGCATGGGCCTGGACACAGCCTTCAGATAAATTATCTGCCTGAAAGAAATTAAGATTAGGTTGGTTAAACCTGCAGATGACCCCAAGCTGTGTTGGGCTGCGAGTAACACAGATAACTCACCTAAAAATAATATCAAAAGAAGCTTTATAAAATAAAATAAGACATTCAAATTTCAGGCTTGCTTATTCATAGCATCTTGGGAGGACTGAATATACATATAGATGAGATCAGTCAAAATCCTTAGCTACACATTACCCTAAATCAGGAAATTGCCTTCTCCCAGAGCACTGTGCAGGGCTCACCTCCTGATTTGCGCTGTCTCTGCAGAAGGGGAACCAGAGCATCTTTTCTTTCCCATTTTCATTTTTTATTTTGAAGGCCCCCGGGCACACTGTCATTCACAGTGGTGGCAAAGCAGTGCAGAAAGCCTTCCCTGCATTACCAGCCAGCCTGGAGCCTCCAGGAATGGAGAATTCAAATAGATTTTGACCCTTGCTTGGAAGGGAGGTTCTGGGATGAGAATAGACCCAAATTAGGTTCAATCCTGAGGAAACTTTAATGGTCAAACACAGATTAATATAACAGCATTTTGTAGTTTTAGATGAGAAGCCATGAGAGTAAGTGAAAAAGTTACCCCAAGTTAGCTCCCAAATTCTTGTCCTTTAAAAGGTTTTACAGCATTTTAACAACTGCTGCCAACACTGAAGGTATGAGCAGGTAAAATGAAAGGTCATTTGCTGATGGGACTTTCCACCACATCTGGTGAGAGACCTGGATGACAAAACCCACCCAAAACACCACGGTTCACAGCTGACCTGCCAGCCCTGGAGCTTGAACCCAAGGCTGATTTAGGCAGAAGTTACACCTAGACAGATTATAATGATGTGGGAAATGGAGTTCTTTTGTGTCATCTTTTCCCCAAAATAACAAAGCCAGCATCACCTCTCTGCCTTGCACTGGGTAAACCGTGCAGAGATGAACTAGATTTGAGTGGAGGGTGTCACCAGTGCTGTTCTTGGCCTAACAAAGAAGGCAGCTGGGAATTAAAACCCCCAAGAAATGATGCAGGTGAAATTACATTGTTTATTTTTACCTTTGTTTTAATGAACTGATTCCCTCACTTCTTGTTTTTCTCTTTTTTTTTGGCATGAATGGGTTCGTTGATGGGAAAACTACCCTTGGAGGACTAATAAAGTTCTAAATCAATTAGGGTGGCAGTCTTTGGGGCTGAAAACAAGCTGATTCAGATGTAGCTGGGCTTGCCCTAACTACCCCTTCTGCTTTAGCTCTGCAGGAGAACTGGGGCATTTGTGGGAGGGGCAATATACACACAATTAATGGTAATACATTTGAAAATAAGCTTAGGGTTTAGGGAAGATGTGTTAAAGGAAACTTATTGTGGTGATACACATCATGTTCCTTCCCCAAACAGAACTAAGGCAAGATTATTGCATGACCTGCATCGTATAGATTGGCATAAAAAAATCCAAAGACCGGACTTGCTCCTCCAAAAGCAGGATTTTTATCCTTATACCCTTTGAAGGCCCGTGTTCTTCACCAGGGGAGTCACTGCAGCCACTGGAAAGCTCAGTGGGGTTTGAGCCTGGAAAGATTCTGCCTCCTCCTAGATTAAATCTAAGTAATTCCTTCAGTGGCTCCTTCACAAATCATTTTGACAGATGGATATATAATCTGACGACCGATCATTTTAATCCATCGATTTATTGATTTGATCTTAGTGCAATCACTTCATTGCTCTGTCTTTAATTAGCTCAGTTAAAATAAAGAATGAGTTTAGTGATATCCTTGCTCAGGTGTTCCTTCACCTGCTCAGCCTTTTTAATCACCTGTGGGGAGTATGCAAGGGAGGTTCCCCCTATAGAATCACAGAATAGACACTGAACTCACAAACCTGAGGGCAGAGGTAAATTTGGTGAGGGTGTATGCAAGCAGCTTAGCTCTGCAGCTCTCCAGCCAACATTTCACATACCCCGTGAGCAAACTCAGCTCCAAGCACGTTCAGTCTCCAGCATCTTCCAAAGACACCCTCTGGCACAGAGGCTTTGTCTCAGAAGCAGTCAAACTTTTCATGGGCATATTTCTCCATGCTGTAGTACCCAGGAGGAGAGGACAGGGCATTCTTGGCTCCAAAGTGGATGATTTTCCTCTCTTAGCCTCCACTAGTGAGCAAGTATAGCTCTGACCCTTTTAAAGACCTAGGAAAAGAACAGCAAGTGAAGTAAATTCAAAGAAAAGGTGAGATTTTTAACTGTAAAAATTTCCATCACACATTACTGGGATCATAAACATCCCATTCTGTTCTTTATTTTTTGCATTATCACAGTTCTTGGACACTAGGAGAAATCATGCTCCCTGTGGGGCAGGTACCACATGAAGAGCAAGTCTCAGGGGACTTTTGTGTGAGGTGGATGGGTGGTGGAAGGAAAGCAGCAGCTAAAATCCCACAAAAAGCCTCTCTGTTGGGTGTTTGCACCCAGATGGTCAGAAATTTTGAGCAGAAGGGCTGAGATTTCGTGCTTGGCACAGGATGGGAGTAAACAGAGAGAGAGAGAAGGAACTGGGCTGCTGCTCATGGAGCAATCCACCATCAGAACACTCACTTCTGCTGCACCCAACATCCAGGTGACTCTTCTTTCAGGGCTGATATTTTCAAATTCAGGTCAACTGCATAAACTGCAACAGAATCAGCAGCAGAAGCCCCACGTATTACAGAGGCACTGCAAGGAAGGGATGCAGCTTTCCTGACTGCACAGCTAATCTTGTGCTCTATGGCTCTTGCTATCTGCTAGCTTGGTGAGGAGCTCAGAAGACATCTCTGGAACCAGCTTAAAAAATTATAAACAAGCATTTTGCTTTTTGTTCCCTGGAGAAGCTGCTCGAACCCTGGTTTGAAGCCAGTTGAAGTCCATGGCAGGATTTAATTGGGCTTTGTTTTCAGGCTTGGCAGCAGCTTCTTTTAAAATCCTTCCTCTGCTTACAACCCAGAGTTGTCCCTGTCAGATTTCAATCCCTTCTTCCCAGGTTAGACTGGGGCTGCCAGTCCCTGCTGGTGCCAGGCTGCTGCCCTGCTTCCACTGCCGGCCGTTTGCAAAGGCAGGAGAGGAGCTGGGAATGAGCAGAGCGATGCAGAGGGAGGGGTTTGGTGGCTGGGCTGGAGTTAGTCACTGCTGACTTCCATTTCCAGATCATGAGGAAGGACTCAAGCCATTTTAGGCATTTTCTTGGACTTCTTCCTTGGCTTTTAATTGAAACACCCAGGAGGGACAGAGGAATCCACGGGCCTGTTTTGCACCAACGTGGGATACTCGTGTGCAAGCACAGACACACTCACCCTTTGTGTCATAGCATCTGGCTGCTGTTGTTACCCCTTGGCTTGGCTCCTTTGCACAGGAACAGAGACTCTTCCACGTGTGCTTCACCTTCTGGAAGCTGCCTCACTCCTCTGTGAACAGAGAGAAGCTCACCTGGATGGAAATGATTTTTCAACATTTTTCTTGCAGAGGCTACATACGCCAGGGTGGCTTGAATCCTCTAAGCAAATAGGTTTCATTTCTTTGCCCCCAAGGTATATAAATATACACAAATAGGGAGACACATGAAGCAGCAAACTGCAAAATCACAAGAGGCATTGGGCACCTCTGTTTCTTTTCAGCAGGCATTCAGATGCCTACATTTAGCAGAGCAAATGAGAAGAAACCCTGCATAGCTGCCAAGACACCCAGCCGCCAGACTCCTCGCTACACGACTCACTCCAGTGTTTAAAGTTTTGCATCTCCCTCTGTCCCTCGTGTTCCCAAACATGGGGCAACACCCACCACCCAGGGCAGCAGCAGCAGGAGAAGCTGGGGGCTGCTGCTGTTGCCAAGATTTGTTATGAGGTAGGTGATACAATCCTTTTTTCTCCTGCTGAGACAACTGATTTTCTTCTGCCCAGGGGAGCTCGGTGTCCTGGTTGCCCAGGGAAGCTTCTCTTGAGGCTTGGTGCTCCATGCAGAACGACCACAGCCAAGCCCCTTCATACAGGGCCCAAACACCTGCACAAAACATTTACTCATCACAGGCACGATGGTGAAATAACCAAACTTTCTGTCATTTTGTGATGCTAATTGTCCATCTTGCACGTTGCATTTTGCTTGAAGTCGGTTCTTAAATAGCAACAAGTTTGCAGCCATATAAATATTGACAAAAGAGGAGTAACATCAGCCTTGAAATTGTTACTTTCCTGACCACTATAAAAGCCCTCTATATTCCCCTGAAAGTTACCTAAATGTTTCTTCAGCTCTAATGGAAGATAAACAGGTCCTTGCTGCCAAAATCCTGCCAGCCAGGACTTTCACTTCTCACTGGGGCTCGTGGCTGCATGGAAGTTTTTCAATGGCTAGTCCAGATGATTCAGAAGTTTTCAGCTTTACTTCCAGGGGGTTGTGTCCTTACTGTGGTGCCTGCACTGGACCAGGCAACTGTCCCTCCCCTGGCTTCCTATTGACAGGCTGTTTATGTCCACCTCCATGCCTTTAACCCGGGGTTTGCTGTGGCATCCCCCTCTCATGCCTGCCCTGAGATCAAAGGGAAAGCATCTGAGATGGCAAAAGAGGCTGCAGTCAATATGACAACCCAGCTCCCCGACCAGCCCTGGCTTTCAACAGCCTGGCACCATCAGGGCTGATGCTCCCTTCTCCAGGGCTCACAGGTCTTGTCTTCAAATAGGTCAGAGGATGGGAGCAGAAAGTTCAGGGCTGCCTGATGTCAGCAGTCCTTGCTACAAGAGACCAAGACAAAAAAAAACCCTCATGGGCACTGAAACGTGAAGGTTTGTGGGGGAATTTCTGGGAAGAGAAGTGATAAGCCCTTATAAATTAGGAAGGTAAGGAACTGAGGATTAACCCCTTTGTTTTACACAGAGCTGTTGCATTAGAGGCAGTTGGCTTTTGGTGTTTGCTGTTAATGATTGACTTTTATCTGTGTGTAGAAGGAAAGCCCTCATGAAGACATTGCCTTTCTAGCATCCCCAAAAGCCAAGAATCTACAAGGTCTTTTTCGAGAAAAGCAGAAAAAAAAAAAAAGAAAGAAAAACAAAACAAAACAAAGCAAAACCAACCACCCAAACAATCAGACCTATATTTCCTGTGGACATTTTTATTCCATGGCAACTGTAAAAACAGCTCAGATTGTGTTGATTAACTGTGTTATCCCATGAACAAGAGGGTCCCATTAGCTCCATCAGAAGGCCAATACCCTCTGTACTGAAAACCTCTTGAGTGAGTACATTGCTCTGCCACAGAGTAAATTCCTGCCTGACCTCACTGAAGGAATCACTTTATATCCTGAAGCATGAAAACGAATAAATGAGAAAAAAAAAAAAATTCTACTTTTTCCCTCTTTGCCTGTTGATTGCAGACATCAAACAACACAGCTCAGTGTACAGGAGAATGTTGTAGCCATAATAATCTGAAATCAGGAACACTGTGTGAGAAAAGAGCCAAGGAAGGGGAGGTGTAACAGCAACAACTGTATTTTGTTCTTTCTAAGCACATGTGGACAGTGGATTCCTATCTGTGGGACAATTCAGGAAACAAATGAAAAGATAAGTTTGGGGTTTAAGCTCAGCAGATTTCCAAGCACATTGTTTATACCTTCTGCAGTGCAATAAAGCTTATCAAGAACTTTCCCATTAGATACCAGAGTGGAAAGAAGTAAGAGGAATGTGAACAGTGTTCTCCCTCTGGGTTGTTACAGTAACTGGGATTCTTCCAGCACACATTTCCCACGTTGGTCTGAGCTGCATTGCACAATGATTATTTTATTAGCAGATCATTGTAAATACACTGCTTGAGCTGACCAAGTTGTTCAAAAATTTTGCCATCCTTTTGCCTTCCACGAGCTCAAAGCACTTGGCAAGCTCAAGGACTTCTAATTAAAACTTCATGTTCACTCTAGAACTTCTTGGTTGTGTCCCTGTAATATTCTGGGATGAATCAACTGCTGATGTAAGTGCATTCATTTTGGTGTGATTTGTCTTACATGAACGACTCGGGTGTGCTTCCTGTAAGGGGGGAGCAGCAGAGGGGAGAGCTGAGCCTGGGCAGTGGGAGGCAGTGATTTGGCCAGCCCCTGGTGAAGCTGGGGGAGCATGCAGAGCCTCCTGCTCCTATTCCACCTTTGTGCCTTCAACACGAGCTGGGATATGAAAACAATGGATGAAGATATATCCATTTTAGAGCATAAGATTCATCTCCAGATCCCCAGCCCTCAAGCTGCAGTATTTCCTAGGCAGACTGCCCCTCTCTTAAATGGAGAGGTCCATTTTTTTGTCTTTTTTTTTTCTCTCTATTTTGTTCCTGCAAGGGGAGACTGCATGACATGTTTGTTAGGACTAGAACGTTGCATTTGCTAATGAAATAAAGCAGGTTTTTTTTTTTGGTTTTTTTTTTTTTTTTGAGAACTTCTTTTAAGCAAAACCATGTGTCCCGGGGAGGAAACATTCTTCTGGTAAACAGCTGAGCCCTTAACATTTAGCAACATAACTCTGTGTTTGCAGCTATTGAAAACTGTGTGACCAAGGCAGCCTGTGTTTCTGGGTCTGAGGACTGAAAGCATTTTGCTTGCTGTCAGAAAGCCAGCCCTTTCTTTTATGTACAGGCTGGATGCAAGGATCAGCTATTGGATGGTTATTTCTTATGGTTTTAATAAAATTCGTCTCGTATCAAAACGCTGCTGGGTTTTAATCATGATGCCATGCTGAGGGATGTGCTCTGCTCCAGCAAAGCTGGCTCTTGCTTTCCAGAAATGTAGCTCTCTGCCCTGGAATTTCTTGCAAAGATCACAGCCTTAAATAAGTACCTCGTCCCTCCGATCTGTGCAGGGAAGGACCCTCCACACGCAGATCTCCCTGCTGGGGAGGAGAAGTGGTCACTGCCTCGCTCCCTGGGAGAGGTGCTGTGCAAGCAGAGAGCTGCAGTGGCAAGGAGGTAGCTGGAGAAGAGGAGAAATTACCTGCCAGACACGAGCTGCAGCCTTGGAACGCTCAGAAAGAGGCAACACAGCTGGAAACTGCAGGCAGAACCAGGACTGAGAAGATGGGGTGACCCCATCCCCAGCTCCTGGCCCCTGTCCCACGAGCCTTCCTCTTCTGGAGACATCTGCATGGGCACAGGGCTGCTGGGCAAACCCTGCTGGAGGGGAGCAGGGAAGTTTCATTCAGTAGAAGTGGTTTCCAGCAGCGTTAGGGAGGGGAGGAGGTTGGTCGGGTGACATTGAGCTCACACACTGCTCCTCCATCCAGCAGCTGGAAGGGGAAGGCCACGGCTCTGGCTCCCTCTGAGCTGAGGGAGATGCTTATTCCTCTGCCTGCTGCCCTTGCTGAAGCTGGGATGCTGAGTTCTGGGCGTCACATTAGCCCTTGCAGTATGAGGGCATCTTATCTTGGTCCTTGTAGCTCCCAAAAGCAGCTGGGCACACTTACAAATTTCAGTAACTATCAGCTAAAGGCCAAATGAGATGCCATGGTCAAAATTCAAGGTCTTGCATTCCTTCTCTTACTGCTGTCCTGAGCGGGTTCTCATTTCAATCAGACTTATGGTACTTTCATCCAGGTATCTCAAAGAACATATCTGCTGTAATGACTGGCAATAATGAGCTAATTAATTCTTCTGGGTATTATTTGCAAGGGATAAACACTACCACCCTTTCTGTGAGGATGGGGAAACTGAGGCAAGGAGGAGGCCGGAGCAAGAAGGAGTTGGGTAAATAAATTTGGTTTACTTTTAATAGTATAATCCTTTCCTGGTTTTATTTGTATAGACTTATGTATTGGCTTCTTAAGTATTTGCTTTGTGTCCTGTTATTGTTTTCCAGCAATTTTGCATGTTATTGCTTTGGCAGACAGCATTTAGCAACAGTTGGTTGTGTGTGTGCACTGAGGTTCACTTGAGAAAACTGCAGTGTTTTTAGAAAGTTTAACAGATGCTGCAGGGATGTTTGTTTTTGTTTGTTTTTATATATATTGGATTTATCTTAACCATTTTCCTGAGTTTTCCTTTTTATTCCTCCTCTTGTTTCAGTTTACCTTCTTTTTTGAGAAAAAAAAAACCACAAGCAGCATTCTTTTCTATGTATTTTTCATATATTTCAGCTTGCATTAAAGTCTCTAATAAGGCAAGCTAAATGAATATGACTTTATAATATGTAAAGAACCAAAATATTCTACTGGTTGTGAAACTTGTAAGGCAGAAGTACACATTTATTAAATTTCAGTTAATTATTTACATCTGTAGCTCATATTCAGAAGAGAGATGCTCATTTGGCATTAATATTTGGAACTCATTGGAAGGGTGAATAAACAGGTAGATAGAGCAGAGGGGAAAGACTTTATTTTGTTTGTTAGATTTTTCTGACACTTAACAAAATTAACTGAGCCCTATGATAATCTGTGGAGTAGCAAATAACTACCCAGTTCTTTAACTTTCATCTCTCAGGCTGTGTTCCAGCAAGCACACGTGTGCTTGGTTTTACTATGGTGAGTAGTCCAGAGTGATTTTAGTGGGACTATGTGCTTATAAAACCAAGCACACATGCAACTCTTGGTAGGATCGAGTCTCTAGATAGGAACTAGTGTCACAAAACTCTTATTTGAAACATCTGCTTTGCTCCAAACTTTTTGTTCAGTAAGGGCCTGACTTTTAAAAGCATTTAGGTGTTTATGTGCACCTTGGTGTCTTTATAAAACTGGCACTAATTCCTTATTGAACCACGGATTAAGGGCCTCTGGAGAGTCTGAAAACCTTATATAGACTTATTTCAGTCAACTTTTAATTCTAAGGAGACTTAAAAAAAAAAAAAGTTAAAATTAGTCTCAGCTGTGTTAAAAAAAGTGTTTCTCATGCAAAGGAAATGGTCAATCTGACAAAATAAATAAATTGAGGTAATACAAGACTTCTACAACTGGAATATTTTGGGGAATTTAGTAGTAATTAGAGGCAAAAAAAACCCTATGAGAACCACAACATTGTTTCTAAGACGATGCTGTTAGGTTTAATGCTGTTAACCCCAAAAGCTTTAGTTTTGAGACTTTCTGCTCTCCAGACTATTTTCTTGTCACCTTTTTTTTTTTTTTTAAATGTATATGTTTACACACTGCCTATGGCTCCAAGACTTTCCAGAAGGCTAATGCATGTCCAAGCTTTAACCACTTCTGGAGTGGTTCGTGTTTTAACCCTATTTGCTTTTTTCCTTTTTGTGCCAGGGGAGATGGCAACAATCTTGCTGAGAATAAAGTCCAACCAAGGGAAGCTGAAGTGTGGGAGTATGTGAGGGAGTCACTGTTACAGGGCTGTGAATCTCTGCTCATGCCTTCTCTCGTCACCTGTGGTATTTTGTTTTCTGATGTTTAGGCTACTCTCTTCCCAAATACGTGCTTCGCTTCTCACACGCAGGACTCTGAAGAGCTGAGCCCTGAGGGTGGGCGGTGAGAGAAGTCCTTGCAAATACCCAGCTCGGATCAAAAGAAACTGTATTTTTTTTCCATTAAAAAGATAGGCCTGCCCCTGTTTCCCTCCCACCCTCTATCCTGTCATGGTGTGCGACCCGAGGGAGCCCACGCCACAGGGGAAAATCCGGGGTGAGGCGTTTCCTCGCTGAGGAGCCCTTAAAGATCTGAGGGGGAAAACTCTCGGTGGGTCAGTGGCTCTGAAAGGAGGCAGGGGCTGCCAAGGCGTCCAAAGGACGACATGATCTCTATCCCCTGTCCCTGCCCAGCCCGGAAGAGCAGGTGTGTTCCCGGGCCGCCTCCTGCCGCCGCACACGCGGGGATTTTTCGCACGGAGTGTGTTTTTAGGGGTTTATTTAGACCCGGGCCTAAAGCGTGCGCGTGGGATTTGCGGTGTTTGTTTTTCGGAACGTCGATGGCAACTCTGCGGCGGCCCTAGCGTGCCCCGGAGTTCAGCCAGACGGAGCGTCTCCACATCTCGCACCGTTC
>NW_008621106.1:0-15725 GCF_000691845.1 Merops nubicus | reverse complement strand
AGGATTCTATGATTCCATGATTCTATACCTCAAGCAATAGCAATACCATTACTCTCCCTGCTGTAAACCTCATGTTAAAAGTCATGGAGGGGTCACGTTCAAGAGCACAACTCAGATTTTTAAAAATGCACTTCTACCATATGTTCAGAAAAATCCTTATGAATTAATTACTCCAAAATGAAATTTATGCATTGGAAAGATTCTGATCCCAAGGAACAATGCTCATGACCAGCTTTAAATAAGGTTTCCTAATTATCAGAATACAAAGACATGGCCAGAAAAACTGTTTTACACAGTTTTTCTTCTTAGGGACACCATAATTAAAAAAAAAAAAAAAAATAAAAAAATTCGACTTCTGCACTGGGAATGAACAGAAAGAAATTCCATCTACAAGCTAAGTTTTCCAGAGAACAGCTGGCACCCAGCTCAGAAATTGAAATAAACCTCATCTGTATCGATAATTCCACTAACGAAATCTCTAACATCGATTACTATTAAACATGGTAAAATTCCCAAGATTCAGTTCACACAAAGAGCAAACATTTCTAAGCTGAAGTGTCTGAGGAAAGGATTTTGCAAGGAATGAGCATTGCCTGTCTCTCTCCAGGTATTCAGCTTTTAGTATTTTTCCATCTATTCTAAAGCCAGCAATCACTCGGGAGAACGGTATATTGATGAAATACACAAAACCAGGTACTTACACATTTCGCTGCCTGATGGAAGAGGAAAATGATTAAGAAAAATCTCAAGAGGACAAGGTCACAGATGTGAAAGAGTGATGTTGGTAGTTTCAGCGGAGTCCATTTTAGCACTTAAAATATCCTTTTAGAACTAGAAACATAGGTTTTAAAACAAAGATAAAACTTTGTGATGATCAAGTGAGAATTTCACACAATTGATAGACCATAATTCAGTTCATATATCAGAGAAAAAAGTGAATAAAAAAGACCTTAGTTTGAGTTTGTTCTAAAGTCGCTTTCAACTGTGTTGCTACAGATAACCAAAGATGCCTATTCAATGTGAAGCACAGAAAATTCTGTTTCTAAATGATTTGTTACTGTAAGTATTCTCATATCATTTCAGTCTAACAAGACAGAAAGAGCTAGGCAAAACTATCTTTGATTGTGGATTTCAAAGACATCAGCATTTACTGAATTCGAAACAAACAGTGAACAAACAGGGAACTCAGCAACACACTGAGTAGGGGTCAGCACTCTCACAGTTCCAAAAGTTTTAACTTCTCCCCAAGACTTCTCTACATCATTAAAAAAGTACATTGTTTGTAAACAAAACCAGAACACTGGAAAAAACAACTGTTTAACTTTGTCGTAGATTGCCACAAAAATATGTTATCATTATTGTTGTTACCTTTCCTAATGGAAGATACTCATTCTTTCCCTGGTATGTGATGAAATTATCTAAGCAACATTAAGAGACCATGAAAGACTGTTTGCATATTAAGGTGATAAGGATAGGAAGTGTGGAAGATGACATTAGCTGGCCTCTTAGAATCATCTAGGTTGGAAAGGATCTTTAAGATTGGATCTAACCATTAACCTAGCACTGCCATGTCGTCTCTCTAGCTAATTAGTACAGGGGGAATATCAGGTTAAGGCCAAGTATGGGAGTGCTGGGAAAACGTAAACATGACTGCAGGTTGCCATATTGGCTGCTGTACACAGAGCAGTCCAGTGGCACGACCTTAACAGAACTCTTAATTTCTGTTCAGTGATTTGCTTTCCAGCAGACTGAAGACGTAAAAGCATTACTTACAGTTGTTCACCTCTTGATTCATTTTTGAAAGAGACCCATGCTGCCAAAAACTGAGGGGCTGCAAATTGGCTTAGTAGAACTAAGCTTGAGGTGCATACTGTGAAAGATCATACAGAACTTATAAAATGTCACTTTCCCTTAATCTTATTGTTCCACCAAATGATGGTGCAACACTGAGTGGATCACGTAGCAGGTTCTGTATGTACAGACATCAACCTTCTGAGCCTGTCCCATTCTCACCAAGACAAATTTCTCTTTAATTACAACAATGAAGATTAGGAATTCTGAGTGAGAAAGAAGCAGCGTTAGCCTAAAGGAAGATTTTAAAGATAGATTATTTCCCTTCTTGAGGCTAGCAAATGTCTAAAAGTGTCTTGTTGCTGTCTGGTTAGACAATATAATAAAATGCTGTTTGCTCATCATTCAACAAAACATCACAACCAAATCATTCCTATTTTGCCTGAAAAGAAAGCTGAGTTTTTCACTAGAAAAATGTCTGCAATGTCTTTTTTCTCATTCATCTTAGTGAATGGATAAGCCTGTCACTTTTTCAATATCAGACATATGATTTCAGTCTCACTAAAAAGTGTAAAAATTATCACTGTGACAATTCTTGGAATGGTTCCTGGGTTCAGCTTCAGAGCAGGGGGAGTAAGGGGGAGGAGACAGAGCATCCTTTGGGATGTTATAGATGGCAGCCACACAACCTAGTTCCAGCTAGAGTCCTCAGCTCCTCTGTAACAGTCAAGACTCTCAGCCACAAGTGGGCAAACTCAGTCATGTGAAAAGCAGCAGTTCATAAACTAGACAAAAGACTTTGAATGCTCTCGAACTGACCTTGATTCTTTCTATAACTTGATAAAGTTTCATGGATTGTGATCCAAAAATGCTCTGTTTTCAGTCGCAGGCAATAAAAGCTAAGCACTACTTACCGTAATCCAGGATTTTCACGTATTGCGCAGCTGCATTTATCAGTAGTATCAGTAATGTTGGCTGTAAATGTTTCCCATTTAATCACATTTGTGTCAACTAGTATGGTAAAAATACCTGTTGCAAATGCTGCTAGAAAATCAACCAGTGAAATGGTATAGCTAATGTTAAACCACAACTTCCAGTGAAAGAAGAAAGTTCTACTGACGTGGGCAGACCAGAGGCTGGCAGGCATCTATGGCACTTCTTTAATAGCTTCTGTAGGGGTGAAGCAAGGCCACTAACAACTGGTGTTCAACAGTTAGTCCCACGTACTTCAGCTTCATCAGCTCAATAGGTAATGGGTTATTTTGGTTTGTTTGGGTTTATGCAGTAGGATCATACAAAGGCTTTCGTGCACTAACCCCAACACAAGGAGCAGTCACAAGAATCACACTGACCATCTGTCCTGGTTCCGTGTAAAAAGGGGTTCAGGGCAGGACCCACACGGAACAGAACTATGTACTCGCCTCTCCCCCACCCCCTCGAGAGAGAGAGAGAGACACTTTTTAAAAAAATGAAGTATATTGTTCAACAAGGAACAGAAAACGAAAAAGGGGGGTAAGGAAAATAATATATATAAAGATCAGGGGAATAATACAAAAGATAAAATATACAAAACCCTCAGAAATGTTTCCAGGGTCCCACGGAGTGAAAGGAGAACTTTCCTCTCTGAGCTCCAAGGCAGGAGTGAAACAAAAAACCACTCCCTGCCTCTTATCAGAGTGTGTGTGGGAAGGGGAGGGAATACAATGGTTTCACCCCCACCCGGGGTCCTCCCAGTTGCTGGAAGGTCACGCCCCCATTCCAAGCCTCAAACCACAACACCATCCATAATTGAAACAGAAAAACAACTTAAAAAAAAAATCTAAACAACAATGCAGTGGTGCCATAGAGGTGGGCTGTGTGCTTACGTAGGCTAGTGTAATGCGGAAGTAGAGGGATCTCACTACTTCAGACTGCTCTTGGACCCAGTCAGCTGGTAGTAAAAACACAGGAATTCTGCTGAGTTTCAAGCTCTTTTGACATGACATTCAGTGTTAGGTAGTGACAGAACACAGGAGTCTGTCTGGAAAGAAGATATGGATATTCTTAGATCTGTTTGGTGATTCCACAGATGATATATTAGCCCCTTAAGAGAGCCAACAGAAACGTTACTGCTTTCAAATGAATTGCAGTTCTCCAAGAAGGTAGGAGTAAGCACTGCATTAAGGGTAAACAATGAAAGATTTGTCTAAAAGATTATTTTCTAGTATGGTTAACTTCAGGAACTAGATCTGCTAGATATACAGAAAAATATAAATAACTAGATCTGGTGGGGAAGGCAAGGAGGGAGAAGGCTGCAGTAACCTTCCTCAACAGCCCACTGCACTGATACTAGACCAGAAAAGGGAAATACTTCGAGATGTAGAAAACATGTAGAGTCTAACCAGATTAGCTTTAATCTGTTTAAATCTGAAGAGAATATAACTCAAAAGTAACTGTATCCTCAAAGAGGGCAAGAAACGAGAAGTTGTACTGTGGAAATACTTGCTAGGGCATGAACCCAGTTGTGGAAGCCATCAACGTGGAAACTATCAAGTTGATCAAACATAAGGCTATGGCTGGCTGGAAAGATAAGAGGGTGGAGAAGCAGAGACGCAGCACACAGTGATACAAAGATTTCTGTTTCAAATAAGTATTAAGAGCTGTGTTTTAGAGTGAGGGTACCATCCCTCTGCACTGTAGCAGGTAGAGGACAGTCATGACTAAGTTCATACACATGATTTAAATTCCATTTTAGCCCTGGAAAGATGGAAAATAAACAATTTTATGAACCTAAAAGAGATTAATGCTTATGTACAACTCATAGCGGTGATCATTATCATTTGAGCAGCCTTTGGAAAGTTTAGTACATGTCACTTGCCTGCTTACGTTTAATTTTAGGGCATGTCTTATTTTGAAAAAGCTAAGAATTCAAGGAGGAGAAGAAAATTTTTTTTTTTTGTGATCCTACAACTATCCTTTTTTTAAGACAAAATCCAACCCCGCCCCCCCAAAAAAAAAATATTATTTCCCTAAATATGTTGTAGTATTTTCCACTTCTATGTCCTTGCCAACTATACAATTTTCTTTTCTATTCTACTTTGATTTTTCACCTGTGCTCTGAAACATTCTGACGTACAGCATATTTACACAATTTCTGAATTGTTGTCACAGTTTGATATTTTTAAGTGGAAGGAAATACACTCTTCTTTTATGAAAGAACAAATTTAGTGTCCAGAGAAACAGAAATAAGTAATTCAAAACCACAAAAAACACTCTGTAGGTGTCATTTAAGAGCACTTCCATCTACCATCAAATCACAATCTCTACTCTGTCTGAACCTTTCTATTCAGACCTTCCACAAATTATTACATGAAAAGAGTAGAGCCATCTGTGTACTAATCCAAATTTCAACCCAGAACAGGTTGCAGTACCTCAGGGAAGTGTTAATAGAGCAGACAGTCATTCAGACATCAGGCTTGACTTCATTTCAACTTGACAGCAGCAGAAAGTCACTGTGCCATCAAATATATATTCTTGAATCTATGCAAAACCAACACTTTTAATTATCCTTCCAGTTCTCTGGTCATATATGTAATACATCACACAAATTACTATCACAGATGGCATACTTATTATCATTTTGGATAGAGGCCACAGAGGTCCTGAATAAACATGATTTCCTACTAGTCTCAGTTAAAGGACATTAATGAGTTATGTAGTAAATTCAGTTGCACCAGAAAGTAAGAGCCACATGTACTTCAAAGTGGCTGAAAACGTGGTATATGGCTGTATTCTTTTTACTTTAATACTAATGATCATCAAACTATTTTTTAATAACTTATTACTTCTGGATCAAGCTTCTAATCTATTTACTACAAAGAAAAATCTTCCCTCTTTCCTCCTCTTGTGATGCCTTTTGCTGCTTATAGGAGCAGCTGTTGGAACACACACATTGTGTCTGTCCCCTTGGCAAAATAAAGACTAATCTTACAAGTATAGACAGGCTGGAGGGGTCACTTGTGCTGGAGGGAGTCATAGTTGGCTTTTCAACTGCAAGACTTCATTTCTACTGTGATGACAAGCTTTTATAAACCTAAGCTTTATATCCTGCCCTCTCTACTTTCTGTGGTTCATACAGTCATTTGTCATAAGCTAACCCAAAAATCACGTCGTGTGTGGACTCAGACGGTCAGCAAAGAAATAAAATAGCATACGTAGTGCAAGAAAAAGAGTTTATACATTGTTAAAAGTTTAAAAACTTGATTTTTCTTTTCCAGAAAGTTTGTGCTTTTGCTGAAGACACTCTTCAGCTGTACAGCTAACTGTTCTGATATAATGCTGCCTTGCACAACACCTGTAAAGAAACACATCCAATTCACCTAGTCATATTGTGGCTATATTCCTGTAGAAGTAATTCACTCCACTATTAATGGAACTGATGCACATCTACATATTTCAGTGTTGATTTCCATAAGACCTTGATGTAAGTCATATAATTTTCAGGTAGCTAAAAAATCTTATCTTTCCCTTCTAGCAACTAGTAAAACTGATTTCAACATCTACTGAAGACCTACTGAAATTAACTGAAAGACTTTGATCAGCTTTGGATCAGATGCAGCATATAAGAGAGCAAGAGATACATGAAAACTCCCTTTTAAACATAAAAAAACTGAAAACTGCAGATGACATTAAAAACCTCATTTCTCTTTGAAGTCAGTCTGATTCATCAACCCTGGTGGCCAGAAACTCTTATAAAATTTTAATTTCCTATTCCTTAAAACTTATTCCATTACTCTCTGCAAAAGTCCATTTGCCCTATACAAAACAGAAGGCAATGAAACCAAGATTTCATCTATCAAAGTCTTGAAGTGTTCAGCTAGTTATGCATGTTTACAACGTACAGAATTCTGCCACTACATAGAGAAAAGAAATAGAAAATTACATACTTAAAACCCAATAGAATAGTAGTGCAATTATATAAAAATCTTACAGTATTTTAAAATAACTCTAAAAATATCAATACGTTTTGAAGTGCCTTTCAAATTGAAAAAGTAATCTGTAAAATGACTAATGCAATAGTCAGAAGATACAACATAACTCAGAATAATCCTTCTTCAGTCCATCTGTTGCCCTTGTGTTCATCTGCCTGACAAGGTCTTTGTGTGCAGCTTATCCATAAAGCTGAAATCTGTGACACATGGGGATCATTTACCATAAAAAAAACCAAACCAAAACAAAACAAAAACACCAAACCACCAAACAACAAACAAACAAAATCTCCAAGAACCTGTGTCAACCTGCATATTGGAACTGTCCTTAGTTCCAAGACAAAAGTACAATTTTACTCTTGTATTCATAATAAACCATTGCTTTTGGAATGCCATTTTCATACAGGCTACTTTGCAAACAAGAAAAACACCAGGGAATAACTGGTGCTTAAACAGACTACACAGATTGTGTTTGAAATTCAGTGCCGATTACTTTCGGTCTCCTCTTCAACAGAACAGACATTCAAGCATTTTTAAAAATCAGGCTTGAATAGAAGGTAGTGGCTGTCTCTGCCAAAACCAGTTGGCTTCTCAGCTCTTGCTTCAAAATAGAAGACTACTAGAGAACACTAAATTTAGCTTTTATGACTGTACTGAGATGTCTGAAAATGTTTGTGATAGAGCAAACTAAACTGTAATAGGAGGCATTGTTAGTACTCCTCTAGATGCTAGGGGACTGCCGTTAGGAGAAGACATCTCTTCTCCAGGTTGAACAAGCCCTGTTCCCTCATTTTCTCACCACAGCACCTCTGCTTTTACCCCTGACCTTTTTGGTAGGTCTCTGCTTAATTCAGTTCATTTTCTCCATGTCTGTGTTGTATTGAGTGGGCCAAAAACTGTCACTAGACACTACTGTAATAAGCTCAGGTCCATCTTCTTTACATCCTCCCTTCAGGTATTTATTTACATTCATAAGAACACTTCCCTCAGCTGACTGCTTTTTTCAGTGCAGAATCAATTAGATTCTAATCAATCAGAGTAGATTACAAGCATGACACAATCCATTTCCATTAAATTCACAAATGCAATACATATACAAAGTAGCTGAACAACCAGGTGAAATGTTATACTTTTACATTGAAGTGTTCCTCTCTTTTCCCCAAATTTTATCAACTTTAAGAAACTAAGAAGTCTATCAATGCTTTTTTTGGTACCAAACAGCTACTAAAGTTAACTATATTGTCTATATAGTTAAAATAGTTGTCATTACCCACATGGGTTAAAAATAGTCAGAATGTTGCTAATGTAATTAAAACAAACTGTTCTATATCATAGCCAGTAGTAACAATACAAAACATGATGTAACAATTTCTTGATGCAAAATTAAACCCATAATGATTACTTGCTGTACAAAATGGAAAAGTGCATTTATCAGCCATAAAATGTCATATAATTTTGTTAAATGCAGAGGAATAAAATGCTACAGCATGAAACTTCCAAAATAGTTGGCCTGGTTATAAATAGTGCCTTTACTCAGATTTCCAGGAGATGTAACAATGGAACCGCAAGAACATTACAGGATCATTCTAGATGGTAAAGAATCTGTTTGCAGACCTTCAATGTTGAAATGTAGAGATTTCCAAGATAACACCCAAGGCCCATTTGGCAAATGACTCATTCTCAGAAATGCATGCAGTCATAAGGACTAGATATCATATAAACATCCACACATTCAAGCGCTTAGCCTGAATGCTCCAAAAATTTCAAATTGAACAGGAAATGATACAAGGATTTAATTAAAAACCTTGTACTTTATAGGTCCATTAGTGACAGTAATTAGAGCTTTACCTGCAACGCTTGATGCTACCATCTAGTTCTGGTTTAGGTAATACCTACCCTATGATCTCAGGCATAGTAATGGAAAATTATTTGTTCCTCCAGCAACTCTGATGGAATTCTATAGGACGGACTGCAAATCTCAATAAGAACAGTATAAAAAACACCTTTGTTCATAATCTCAACCAAACAACTTGGGCCAACACCTGGACTAACTGCTATGCATTACCAGGAGGAGATTGCTAAATATTCCACCTGTTGTTCACCTGCAAACTATCCACCGTAATAATGTCTCAAGAAACCCCACAAATGGACTGTCTGCCCTTTTGTAGTGATCTACATTTTTAATATTAATTGCATATCTGTATCCCCTATTTTTACAATGACATAAAGACAACAGACAAAGATTTGAGAAGCCATAAATCTGAATCACTGATGCAGTGACTAGAACAAAACTTGTCCAAAGCTCACAAGGGGGAATAATGAAGTAAATCCACTTTAAATGACAGTAATAGCAGCAAGCACTTTGACCTAGTTTTCAAAAGAAGTATAAAAGAGCTGCAAATGGAAGATGAATTCCTAATCTCTTGGAATCCTTTGGAAATCTGAGTTTGCTTTCTCTATCAACCAGCCAGTATATAAAGTAATTTCTATCCATTTCAGTCACAGCTAACCACCCAAACACCTAAATTCTCTTGGATGACATGTATTCATCATGTCATTCATTAAAAACATGTATTTTGAGAGTACTTTTCCATAAAGCTTGTACTGGAGACCTTTCTCTCTTTTTGCAAAGTGGAGAAATTATTAACACAGGGTGACTTATCGCACACTGTTTCTTTCAACATGATATAAAGAACAGTGTGAGTATTTTCTGAACCAAATTATTTCCTACATTTAATACAACACATTAACCATAACTACAGGATCAAGCGGACGTTGCTAATGTAGAAAATCAGAAAGTCAGTGATTTGTTGTAGATTAAGCATGTTTAGAAGAATATTAGCTGCTGCTGTTCACATTGCCACTAAGCATCTCCAGTTTCTATGAAGTATCAAAGCGAACAGACCATCAAATGCTACACTGTTTTCTCAGGGCATTAGTGCTGTCATGCAAGTGAGAAGTAGAATCAAGAGTGAAAAATGGCATTACAGAGAACTGCAATTTTCTGTGTCATGAGCATATTGATCACCACTGATGGTGGACTTCCCATGGCACGGCTCTCACAAACATTCTGACTATGCCCTTGGTATAACCAGTTTAAATCAGAATGATCCAGTTTAACTTAGCTACCACTATCATTACTCATGTAGCATGGATTTCCACAGAAAATAATTTTCTGAAATGAAAACCTATTCTTAAGCCACCAAAAAGGATTTTTTCACTCTCTGTTTCTTTACGTCCCAGTGTTACATTGATGTCTTTAGCTTATCAAAGCCCAGGTCAGAGAATGCCAGCCATTCTTTCTGCAAAAAGAACCAGTGTGATTGTCAAATTTAAAGTTATAAGAAATGAAACTAGGGTAAATGTTAAGCTTTACTGCATCATAATTATTTTAGCTTTTCACTGTGAACATAGCTGGTAAAAAATTAAATCATATTTGCTTTGTGAGGAGCTTACCTGATTAAATCTTATCAATTTATTCTTTTATGGATACTATGTTTCTTTACTGTCACTCCTTAGCTTCACTTTCACATACCTAATACTACTTTAAACTTCATTAAGAAGAAATTAATGGATCTTATGATGCATTCTTATGATTTGTGATACACATAAATCTTTAAAGATCCACTGCCTTGTACCACTGAAAAGTATTATTGGGCCAATAATGTAATTACAGTCACACAGAGATAGGCATAGAAACAGTACAACATGAGGACACGTGCAAGTCAACATACCCTGAAGATTAGCTCATAAGGGTGCTTCCAGGAATGCTCTTTTGTCATTCCTCAGAAGAAACAGTATCATAATAACAGGAGATTTATGACAAAAAATGATTGACTTAATTGATCATGCATATGATTGACCAAAACAGGGATCAACTACTTTTTTCCTCATATTCTCCATCACTCCCTCTTCATAAATAGTATGTCTATTGCTTTACTCTTTGTAAGCAACACTATATAATACAAAGAAGTCTTTTACTAGAACTACAACTGCTATTTGGGATTATCTGAACTCTTTTCACCTCACTCAACCCCCCATATTGGTCACTAGCTTCACACAATTAGTTGGTCACATATGAATTAATTTTGCTTTTGGAAAGCAATGTTCAACATTTACTTAAACACCTGAAATATGAGGCAATTAAAACATTTCTCGTTAAAAAAAAAAAAAATCCTTTCAAGCACATGCAACTGTATGTCAAATAATTTCAATGAAAGCAAACTATAACTCATTTATTTTATTTAATTCAAAAAGTTAATCTACTATTTATATTATTTTCCTGCCTATGGCATTCCTTGCACAGAATGCAGCAGTGACTCCAGCCTTTGCACCAATTTAGGAATAGCTTTTCTTCCACAGACATGCCAGATTGCTGCAGTTGCATAATCCTTGAGAAGGTAAGCCAAAACAGTGCAATCAGGATGGTACCTGGCCTTAACTCATAAATGACTCACAGACCCTTGCTGAACCAATCTCCATGTGCACACAAGAAGTGCTCCTGGAGTCTTTAATTTTATCAGAGGTATGCACAGTATGCCATATAAACATTCAACGCATGTTTCATAGGTTGATGAAGGCTTATAAAAATAGAATATAAATGTTATTTTTGTAAACAATAGCTAAGGAAAGTGTACCACATTACTAACAAGAAAATTGAGACTTGGTAAAATGCTTTACTACCTCATGATCACACAGAAAGTTAACGGCAAAGGAGTGAATACATCCAAATATATTAATTCTCAGTCCTGTGCATCATTGAAATAATGGGATTTGAAATCAGATTTAAAAAAAAAAAAAAAAATTGTTTGGGCTGACCACATCAATCAACCACAGATTTTCACACAGGTACCATAGTAGCTTGTCAGAATTCTTACAGGGAATCAGAAAAATTTCCTATACACAACTAAGATGTGAACTGAAGCATCAAAATAGTGATTTCTTTGCAAGCTGTTGCATATCATGAGGTAGGTGTAGCTCTATTTATCTGTATATGTGCAGAAAGTAAAGACTTTGGCAACATATCAAACTAGTTAGACACAAAAAGAATTTGGTCAGCTTTTGTAGTGAGTTGGATGTCATCCAGACCACAGTAACTTCGATTGAAATTGAAAAATTACAAATCAGTAAGAGTAGTGGAAAGTTAAAGATGCAGAAATTAGTAATGGTGCACACAACTTAATCTTTAGTCAGAATACCAAGACTTCTATAACTGCTGATAGCAAACTAATAGCAAAAGCAGTGAAGAAAAAAATGGAAGTGTCATGTGTTGTTTATATGTGGGTTCCTATTTTATAGTTCCTATTGACCCTCATATTTTGGTTATGCTTCTAACATTTAGATCCAAAAAGTAAAACTGTAGACAATAATTCATCCTTGCTGACCAAAAGGCCAACAAATAGCAACAGCTACTTCAGAAGTTATAAAGGGATGCCATTGTAGTTAAAGATGGAAAAAAAACCCCAATTTTTCCAAAAGTGGAAAGATTTCACCTAGAACTGCCAGACAACTCCCCAGGTACCTCAAACAAACAGAATCAACAAGGAAAAATATATAGAAAAGAACAGATCATAGGATCTGTTAAGCCTTCAGGACTCTACATCTCAGGAACACAGTAAAAGGCTTCTGCAAATCAGTACCAGTGCCTCCCTCATCATTTTCAAACAACCAATGTTTTAAAGACCTAATATTAGCCCATATATTCATGTGTTCATCCCTTCTCCTGAACATGGTCTGTAGTTCCTATCTCATATCTGGTAATCTGAGAATGAAGATTTAACCCATGAGTCTCTGCGGTTTTATCTATCTAGCTATTTACACACATAAAAATGCAGGTAAAAATAATTAGCTGGTTTAGAGCTAACTGTAATTGAATAATCCATGGTTAACTTCTTGAAGTGCCGCAGTTAAACCCCCAGCCCTGAAGGAGGATTGGCATATGGATGATGTCCACAACCAGGCAAGAAAGACCCTCCTGATTGGTTTTCACCCAGGGTCTGGCCAGCCTTGGGTGGGAACTGATTAGGAGATCACCACCAGGTGCCCCTGCCTTCCAAATTTTCTTTCAGCTGGGGCAAGAAGCCACCTCTGTAAGAACTGACTCTGCTTTCAGCAGAGTTGGGAGGTCTGCTTGCTCAGGATATATGCTGTGTGAGGATTCTGGCTAGTGAAAGGGGTTTCCCTGACTCTTCATAGGAAATGGAGTTTTCAGGACAGAAAAACAAGATCATGAATTTCCATCTGGGAAACTACCACATAACTGGACTGATTGTCTGGCTGATTCCATCTCTCACAGCATGGTTCCTTTGCCAGCTTGCTCCCACCTTCTCACATCCACTATGATGAGTGAGAGCATTGACTTATTCCTCCCTCCAGCTGTCTGGCACTTTGGAACTCTAGTGTACCATGTGGTAGCAGAGGGAGGAGTTTTGTTGCTGACCTGCCTGTTAATTTTATAATTATTATTTAATATAATTTTAAATTATATAATTTACATGAATATATAGAATAAAAATTTAATAAATTAAATTGTTGATTTTATAAAATAAATGACAATATTATTATTTTATGTTCTACAAGTGGTCAGCAGAAGACTCCTGTGGTTGAGGTTACTGTTTTAAAAAGAAATAAAAATTAGAGTTAGCCTTTCCCTTTAAAATACTGAGTCTCTTGTAGTCATGGGGGTACACCATTGATTTAACATTGACTTCTTCAAACTGAGGTTTTGATCCAGTCTCTTCTGGTTTCAGTGATTCCATCTGCATCACTTAGCCTAGTAATTCACAGCTATCTTACAAAATAATTGTAATAGGTAAATTACAGAATTCTTAAAAAATATACTAAAAATGCTAACAGGTGAGTATTCTCACCATCAAACGTGTTAGTTTAATACTTGTATCAATGGAACAAACAGAGCATTACTATGAAAAAAATTGAGATCTAGCCTGTTGTTCACTTGATTTCAAGATAATAATCTTCATCCTCACACATATTTCATTGATTATATAGATTAATTATTTTAATTCAATCTTGCTGCATTACTTGTGTGTATTAGGGAAAGCAATTATAATTGAAAGTAGATGGCAATAAACGAGGGGGAAATAGCACAATTTTTAGTGTGTACAGATACTAACCAAAGATGTTTACTTAATTTTATCAAAGCAATATCTCTGGAAATACGAACTTTAATGAAAGCAATAACTGCAGGATAAGCAAAACAATATTAAAGCCCCAGTATAATTTTTCATTATATTAAAGGTTTAAAACTGTTTTCCTTTTTAAATTCTACAGTGCACTCAAAGGAAGCTCTTAGGTTTTAATATTATTATTCAGTTGTACATACTTGGAGAACAATCTACACATAAAATATCACTGGGGAGTAATGCAACAAACCGTAAAAGCTCAAAAATGATCAGTACAGAATATGCAAGAGTATTTTAATAACTGCAATGAGGCTTTTTGTTATTAATGACATGCATCAAAAGCAATGCTGCTGATTCCCACAGTAAGAGCATTAAGATTCATTTCACAACTGCTAGGAAGTCTCTTTGCAATTTTTCAAATTAGAAATCTTTATTTTTATAATGAACAATATGACTTATCAATGATTATATTTTTTTCAAAGGTTAATATCTAGACATTCAAGATTTACTTTTGACACAGAAGTAGCCCTGTAATAAACTGGTTATAAAACAATAAACAGGAATACACGTTACACTTAACATTTTTTTTTTCCTTTTACTTTGATATAAGTTCATTCATTTAATTTGTAAACCCATTAGGCTGAATCCCAAAATATAATGAGGTAGAATATTTTGCAAGGTAAATGGAGGTTTTGTTTGTTTTTAATTTACAGCAAACCTGTTCTTCTGAGATCCTCTGTCAAACCAGAGTATTTGCTTAGAGAATTCACCGTTTGCCTTCAAAAATGTAAGATCTGAATTTGTTTTTGAAAAGGCAACTTGATTTTTCATTAGTATCAAATCAGCAACTTAACAGGTTTGATATGTCAATTTACTTTCATAGATAATTAACATTTAGTTTTTTATGTGCCTGAATTCTTTGCATAGGGAAGTTTAATTTTCTGCATGACATTATATAAAGTGAACATTTTTTTTAAAATTTTACCATTTGGACCACTAGGTGGATAAGGCACTAGAAGGTTTTACTCAAAGAGTTCTGATCAGCAGCTCAAAGTCCAGATGGAGACCAGTAAAAAGTGAAGTTCCTTGGGGGTCTGCTCTGGGTCCAGTGCTGTTTAACAGCTTTGTCAGTGACATGGATGGTGGCATTGAGTGCACCCTCAGCAAGTGTGCTGATGACACCAAGCTGTGTGGTGCAGTGGACTCCCTTGAGGGAAGGGAGGCCATCCACGGGGACATTGAAAGACTGGAGAAATAGGCCAAGGCAAACTGCATGAGGTTCAAAAAGTCAAAGTGCAAGGTCCCGCACCTGGGTCAAGCCAGTCCCAGGCACAATTACAAACTGGGTACAGAGCTGGTTGAGAGCAGCCCTGAAGAGAAGGACTTGGGGGTACTGATTGGTGAGAAGCTCAACATGCACCCGCAGTGTGCTCATGTAGCCCAGATGCCAACCACCTCCTGGGATGCATCAAGAGCAGTGTGGCCAGCAGATCAAGGGAGGTGATTCTCTCACTTTACTCTGCTCTTCTGAGACCCCATCTCAAATATTGCACGCAGTTCTGGTGTCTCCACCAGAAAAGGGACATAGATCTCTTGGAATGAGTCCAGAGGAGGGCCACAAAGATGATCCAGGGGCTGGAGCATCTCTGCTATGAGGATAGGTTGAGGGCACTGGGATTGTTCCACCTGGAAAAGAGAAGGCTCCAGGGGGACCTTATAACTGCCTTCCAATACCTGAAGGGAACCTACAGGAAGGCTGCAGAGGGACTTTTCCCAAGAGCACTTGGTGACAGCACATGGGGAAATGGTTTTAAACTGAAGAAGA
>NW_008621105.1:4274-13442 GCF_000691845.1 Merops nubicus | reverse complement strand
ACTTGCTGAGCAGACACTCTACACCTTAAAACAACTGTGACTGTGGCCTGCTAGATCACAGCAGATATACCCCCAAAAAGACTGTGGCTTATAGATAAGGTTCCACTTGGAGCAAGGGACTGCAGTCAGTGTGTAAATCCAAGCCAGAACAGGGATAATAATAAAGAATATGGTCTGGTCCAAAGAGACCAGGGGTAGAAACTGTACTGGAAATACCTTTAAATTCTTGTAATCCATTATATGAATTGTATGTTATAGGAATGACTATAGCAGAAAAAATCTGAAGCATTAGAGGACAAGACTTACAAGAAGCAGTGCAAATGCAGCAGAGGCTTGACCTGAGCTGGCTTTGGTGCCCAGAAACTCCGCGCAACACACCATCTCTCCTGTCCTGAGTGACCACCATAACAGATCAAGCCCAGGTCACGGACTAAATTAACTCAGTGGACATTTAACAGACGTTTTTGCAGGTGTGGTCCATTGACTAGGGGAATATCTGTGATTTAAAGGATGGGAGCACAGGTGGTGCTTAATAATGATGTATTGAATAGTGTGGGACCTGATCATGATGTAAATGGTGTGGGCTAAGATGTGGAGTATGTTCTGGCTTTGGCTGAGACAGGGCTAAATTTCTTCGTAGTAGGCAGTATGGGGTTATGTTTTTGATTTGTGCTGAAAACAGTGTTGATAATACAGGGATATTTTCATTATTGCTGAGCAGTGCTGGGTCAAGGCCTTTTCTGCTTCTTACACTGACTCATGAGTGAGTGGGATGGGGGTGCACAATAGGTCGGGAGGGAAGACAGCTGAGATATCTGATTTGAACTGACAAAAGGGATATTCCACACCACATGACATCATGCTCAACTGTAGAAGCTGGGGGAAGAAGAAGGGGAAGATATTCAGAGTGGTGACATTTGTCTTCCCAAGAAACCATTATGTGTGATGAAGCCCTTTATTCCTAGAGATGGCTGAACACCTAACTGCCAATGGGAAGTAGAGAATGTATGCCTTATTTTGCTTTGCTTGCTTGTGCAGTATTTGCTTCACTTATTAAACTGTCTTTGTCTCAACCTGTTCTTTTTTTTTTTTTTTCTCTTTTACTCTTCCAATTCTCTCCTCCATCCCAGCGGGGTGAGGCGAGTCAGTGGCTGTGTGGGGCTTATTTGCCAGCTAGGGCTAATCCACAGCAATATATCCATGACATAAAATACTGTAATGTTTGTCAGATTCATCTCCTCTTATAGAGCCAACAGCTGCCACAGGAGCTGAGGATCTGATTGTTATTTGTAACTGCCTTTAAGACTGTCTTGCTCTTATGCCATATAATAAATATCTACAGATACCTACAGCTCCTCAATTTCAACAAAAACAAGTGGCAATTACTGGCTCAAAGAGTCAGCTTCAGACTTTATGATCTTTTATTCCATAGAAACTTGATCTTAGTATACAATATCTTTTTAAAAACCCTTGTTGCTGTCTACATATTTAAAATCCACATCAGTTCATTATCAGCAGTAAGCATCTCATATAGATGGTATAGGTGAAGTTCTGAACACATACTAATAGCAAAAAAAAAGGGCTTTATCTGTTTTGGGTTTTTTTATGCCTTGTAGGTAGAGTGTCCACGGATTGAGAGGAATACTGGTCTCCTAGAAAGAAAATCTTGATTCAGTCAGGACCGTCTTGTTCTCCCAAATGTTTTAACTGAATAAAAGGAATTAAATACATCACTATATCAACATTCAATGAATTATGAAATATCTTTGATAGAATTTGCAATTATCTCTTTAAAATCTCTCATTAATTTTTGTTTCTCCTTTTTTCTTGTGATGGTTATGAAAATAAAAGTGTGGAATGCAGATGAAATCTAAAAACCATGGAGGGGAGAGACCATCTCCAACTGCCACACCATGGTATGAAGTACAGGCTCCAGCAGACATGCTGGAATAGGGGTAGGACTGGCCCAGGGCAGAAACAAGAGCTTCACTAACCCTTTCCATGTTGAAACAATGCTGTAGTATAAACATGAATGTGAATAATCTATAAGAAATTTTTGCTTTTTTGGCAAACAGATTTTCCATTAATATGTGTTTTCAAGACCATTGAGACTTCTATCAACAAGCCTGTTTTCACTGATGTCTATCTTGGCCATAAAATTTCAGTTCATAGCTGAAATTTAGTACAAGGAAAAATTGTCTTTTTAATCTGTGTGTTTTGGGAAGTGGAATTACAGTGACAATGTTCTAAATTTTTCCTTTAGGATAGAAAATACTGATATTCTTATTAAAGTAGGCTTTGTTCATAACAAACAAGTCAAATAAGTTAACATACATCAGAAGGATGCCATCCTACATTTTAGAAATTGTCTTTCCCTTCAACATCTAGATGAGCTTTCAGCCTAATCTATAAGTCTAAGCATTTTATTCCATAGGATTCCCGCTTCCAACTCTCAGAAAATCAACATATCTTCTGTTTAAATCTTGATAAGATTTACCAGTACAAAAATTCCTCTAACAATAATCACATTCAAACATTTGTAAAAGAAAAGTCTGTGTGCAAGCCAGGAAAGGAACCAGTAAACAACTTCCAATACATTGTGAAGTACACACAGCCAAATTAAGATATAATGAAAATTTCAGCTACAAAGCCAACGTTTAGGAAATAAAAGTTGTTTTCTCAAGCCAGGTTGAGTATCTGGGAACAGCATGCAAGATGAACTACTATTTGAACACTCATTTGTACATATTTCATCTACTATCACACTTGAGAAATCTCTTGTTTAATGCCTTTATTTTTTGTACTCAGCATATCTTTAGGTTATAGGTCAGTGTTACTCCATTTCTCTAAGACAAAAATGACCATTCAAAAAGTACATATGTTTAAGGTCTGTCTATGTAGTGTAACATATCACCACTTTGAGATGCCATACTCTCTGAACTTCATGGGGAACAGCACTGCATTTTGTTCAACAATCTTCTAAAAAACAAAAATATAATTGTCAGCTTAAGTCTTCTCCTGACCACTTGCCCAATTTAGAATTATATTATCATGAACAGGCAGACCAGCAGCCAGACTGCTCCCTCCACTACCAAATCATACACAACAGATCAAACACACCAGACAGCTGGAGGGAGGAACAAGTCAGTGCACTCACTGACAAGGATGTGAGAAGGAAGCAAGCTGAGTCAGGAACCATGCCTCAGGAGATGGAATCAGCAAGGCCATGATCCAAATTATGTAGTAGTCTCCCAGAGAGAGACACTCATGATCTTGCCCCACCATTCTGGGAGCTTTGCTTGACATGAAGAGTCAAGGAGCTCTTCCAATAACCAGAATCCCCACACAGCACACATGTTTCTGCAGGGAACACTCCCAACCCCACTGCAGGCAGAATCAGCTCTTATATAGATGGCTTCTGCTTATCCAAAGGAACACAGTTATTCTTGTTGCTGTAGTACCTTATACCAGTTCCTAAGTCAGCAAAGACAGTATGGAAATTCCCATGAATTTCACTGGGTGCAAGATTAGTGCTTTATCATGTTTAGTTGAATGAAGAGTAGTGGTACATTACCACACCAACTTTTAATGACAGTAAAAATTAACTAAACAAAAGTAGCAGAAGGCTAGATGAAGATCCTCTCTGAACCCACAGACAAGGAAATACATTCAGAATATTTTGGAGACAGGAAGTACATTTAGACTTTTTTGACAGAATCCATATCTGTGAATGATATAAATGACATTGGATATATTCACAAAGTATTTCAATGCTTAAAGTCTTTACCATATGAATGATGGCTATCATATCTAATTTTTTGTGGCTTGTAGTTTCGTTTTGTCATGCCCTAACCTCACTGATCACGAAGAATATTATATACTCTTCATCTTTGAATCTACTGTTTTGTCTTTGGAGACAACTCAAACTCCTTCAGTTTTTCTTCATGTATTTTATTATTCCATAGCTGTTCCCTGGAGCCAGCTAGATTAATGGTTGGACTTTATGATCTTAAAGGTCTTTTCCAACCTAAATGATTCTGTTCTACCAGAAAGACAGAAATCTAGAGGTTTTGCAACAACACAACAGGTCTGAGTCATGTTCTGCTTGTGACTCCCTGTAAGCTGCAAATTTCTTGCACTGCATTTCTATTTGTGTGGCAGGTTATCCAGGCTAACTTTAGAAACTTTGGAAACTCCCTTCTATTCTTACTTTTCTTTTACTTATTTTACACTGTGGTGGTTTGGTTTTTTTGTTTGTTTGTTTTTTTGTTTGGTTGTTTTTGGTTGGGTTGTTTTGTTTGTTTGTTTGTTTTTTGCATAGGAACTCTACATATTTATCAAATTACTTGGTCTTCTAATCATCCTAGTGCTGAACCCCTCACCCGTTTGGTACAATCTGCAAATACAGTAAAAGGACTATATGTTCCACTGACTATCTCTAAAGAAATTAAATATATATAGTTTATGCTCACATTGAGGTATATACTTTATTGAAGCACATACTTATACATCTGTCCTCAGTTCAGGGCAGACTCCCATGGAACCCTATTTACTATATATCTTTTCTGACAATGAACAGTAGTCAATCTTAGATGCAATCACAAATTTTGTTTAAAGAGTATTTTTCTTCAAACTTCCCTGTGTGAAGGAAAGTCTTCCTCTGGAATGAAGCAGAATTGTAATTTTCCTCAACCAAGCACAGACCTATTGAATGTGAATCAACTAAGCTGATTTTGTGAATACATTCCATGAACAGATGAAATCCCACCTAATGTAAACAGCTGCCTACTCCCAGCTGCCAACTGTGATGGAGGAGAAATTGCTAGCAA
Organism: Merops nubicus; assembly: GCF_000691845.1. Classification (NCBI taxonomy): domain Eukaryota; kingdom Metazoa; phylum Chordata; class Aves; order Coraciiformes; family Meropidae; genus Merops; species Merops nubicus. The sequence goes on along the minus strand of NW_008621105.1, from coordinate 8,613 downwards.
GGAAAGTGGAAATGGCCTAAGCTCCTTTAAAGTACACACTTACTTACATTTTTATACAGTATGCACTCACCTGACAGAGTCATCGAATATATATTTTATAAAAAATCTTCATACATTTTATAGTCTCTAAAATGAATATTTGAGAATTTAATACGCAGATGTGGAGAGCTCACACACAGAGACCCACAGGAGTCTCAACGTGTGTGTATTTTTTCTGTTTATAGCCTCTTCCGAAGTGTCTGGGTACCTCTAAATGGGCCAAGGTGGTTTGAAACAGACGGCAACATAGACAGCACAAGCTTTATTATTTTGAGTAGCATAGCTTGACCTATGCCAGGAACCATGTACGAACAACTTCTGCTAGGAATAGTTTTTCCAGTGTTTCCACTACAGAACTATAGATCTGTACATCATGGACATAGCTTAGCTCGTGTACAACATTCCTCAGATAGTAGATCAGCTTGATTTTCTTCATCTTGCAAGTCATATTCAAGCTTTAAGAAAGAAAATAAAAAGGACTAGAGTCTTGAAACCTGCCTGACCATCAAGCAAAGCATGATGTATTACTGTTATGAAGAGCAGAGAGAAAAAAAAAAAAAAAGACACAATTATCTATTAGACTTTAAATAAATACCCTCTGAATTTCTGTGTGAACAGCATTGTATAACAGCAAAGAACATACAAGATAACCATCTGCATGGTGTTTATGCCAGGAGTAGATTTGTACTTCACCAGTTTTTCCCCCAGATTCACACTTTCATTTCCTTCTCAAAAACATGGAATCTCTTTCCTAAAAAAAAAAAACAAACTAACAAAAAAAAAATACAAAACAACAAAACCGAACAAAAACAGAGAACATTAACAAAAACACGTTACTGACAATGATACACACAAACAGAATGAATGTCAAGGACAGAAAATATTCCCTCTTTTCTGGAATTGCAAGGTAAAGTGTTTTCAGACTTCAGCAGAATTATGCTTTCACCTGAGCTTTCACTGATCATCAGTTTGAGCACACTCTATTAAGAGTATATACTAAAAGACAAAATCATTCCCTGGCATCTGAAAACACATTAGATCAGTGGTTAGTGGATTTCACAAGATCAGTACAAAAGCACAAGCTGTCTTTCTCTTCTAAATATGTTAAGGTTTTACGTTTTCCATTTTTCCTTCTATAGACAGTGCCACTGAGCGTTTCAGAAACATAAACATTCACACAGCCTCTTTCATAAGATCAGAGAGAAGCAGCACTGCTGCTTCAAAGAACTGGTTATCGAACCTGGCATTTAACTGTCTCTAGATTTCAAAGGTTTTCATTTACTGTTTTTAGTTCTTGTGCTCTTACTATTTTGAGAGACTACTTACTGTAAGAAATGAGTTTAGCTATACCATCTGTACCAGCTGAATATCTGCATGTAGATCTGAAATAGATTTGATTCTGCTATTTTGGGGTCCTTTCCTGTGGAGACACTGAGGTACAATGCTTTTATTTTCATACAGAAAAATATGGCAGCATTTGTAAGGATAATGATTCTACACAGGAAAAGTAAAGCAGCTTCCAAGCTTTTATGTGTCAAATATATAGAGGTGGGGGGGTGTTTGTTTTTTTCTTTATTTGTTTTTCATTTCTGCATTTGTAGTTAAAGCTGATTGGTGTTCTAAAGCATACATAAAAACATTTCATCAGTGTCAATGCCATAGCTGACATGCTGCCTTGTGGAACAGGAGAAGAAAATGCAAGGTGAATGCAAACAGGTAAAGTTTAGTAAATAATTAGGATTTCAATTATGAAGATCTTCAGAATATTTCTGCCGCTCTTACATAACTGCAGTAAAATTATTTCTTTGTAAGAAGCAGCAAAAACAGAACAACAGGCAATGAGACTAGGAGGGAAGGAGAATGATCAGAAAAACAAACAAACAAAAAAACATGTAAAATCTGTGAATACTTGTAATTCTGTGAATTTCAAATAAAAATTGTTTGTGAGCCCCTGAGATATGTCTCAGCAGCCAGACTTCCTTGGTCACAGCGATGGAATTTTTCATTTGCTTAGCATAATCATAATTCACATAAGAAAATTAGTATTTACCTACCTGAGAGAGAAGACTAGACCTGACAAAGGACTGGCATATACAGTTGAGTCTTGGAAAGAAGCTTGTACAGCATGATAGTGACGTTAGCCTGACTCTTCAATTAAGGCTAAACCTAAATTAAGGCTAAATTCACTTTATAAAATAAATTATTTGCTTATATGTAAGTTTTATGCTGAAAACATGCCCTTCCAGTAAGTGAAAACATGATGCATGCTGAAACACACAACTTTCTGATAACCAACATAGTTCAAAATAACATTGGTCTCCTGATTTAGCACAGCAGGAACAGATCGTCCACAATTTACTAAATCTATCGACTAGCTTCAGCACTGTAAAAGAAAATAACTTTCTAAAAATTTCTAGCATGGAAGAACATATGATAAACCTCATCAGTTCAATTTAAACCTGAAGCAAAAAGTTATTTAAATAGAAGTAACACTATCAAGGGGCCTTTGAAAGGAAAGGATTCAAGGGTGTCAGAATTAGTTAAAAATTAGTTAAAAAGTATTATTACAGAGAATTTATGTTATTCGATGGTTTAATGTTTTATTGGTTATTTAATGGTTTGAATTAAAAGGACCAAATGGAATCAAGTAAATCAAAAAAAATGGTACAGTTCTTCTGTATGCAGAAGAGGACAATTTACTCATGTTTTCCTACAAGAAGTAAGCAGCAAAAAATCCCAACAATACATTTCTGGTAAGCCAATGATGTTAGCTGTATCTTTGTCAATTCTCAGGAACTTCCCAACTGCACTTCTTGAGGTGGTCATCTGAGGTGCTCGCTATAGTCTGGGCAAGTAATTCAAGCAACATGAATTAGAAATGTAGATCAACTCAGAACAACCTAAGAAATAAAGCAGAGATTTCTAATCCTTCTAATTATGAATTCTTTGTCTTGGTTACTTAATTGCATATGTCAAATCATGCTTCACAAAAAGAAAATCTTCCTTGGTATACTTATACTTCCTTCCATAGTGCTTATTTTGATTATAAAACATTTTGTACCTAAAAAGCAGACTGATCATTATTTCTTTGGTTACTCTTGAAATTTTCATAGAATGAAAAGTAAATACATATGGAGATATTTTTTTTTTTCAGTGCAGAACTTGGTTTTTATATGAATAAAACAACAAATTTATTAACTTTCCTACATTAACAGTTAATGGAATTGATGTTTTAAAATGGAGATTTTGCTACAAGGCAAAATTTTATATATCTTTCTATTTTATAAGTCTTTTTATATATCTTGGTGTTTCATAATTCTTTGGAGCAGATAAAGAGTGTTTGTGATTTTGGATGAGGAATCCACTTTATATGATGTGTTAATAGGTAAAACATATGTCAGTAGCTAGGAAAGTAACAATTACAGGGATAAAAAAGGGAGCTATGTGTCATCATAATTTTAAATTTTTAATCCATGTTCTTACCAGCCAGTTCTGGTCAGAATCAGCCAGAATCCTCTGTTCTGTAAATGGGTTGTGCCATATAGAACACACAGATAACTTAATTTGTATATGAAAAAAAAAAAAAAAAAAAAATCAGGGACTTAAAGGCACCAGGCTACTAACATTATTTTTAGTCTCCATTACCCTCTATAACAGAGGGCTGAGAAGACACAGAGAAGACAGAATTCATAAATGCTGTATTAAGCAATAAAAAAATCAATACATGTATCTCTGTGTACAAGCAAGACTCACTAACTTTTGCATTCATGTTACTTAAAAGAATGATATTTTAACATTAAGAATGCTTTGTTATTGTTTTATATTCTCCTTTCCTATTCTTGATCTTTTGAAGGGAAATGATTTCTGGTTATGGCTTGTATTTATTTTCAAGTTAATCTGCTTACCAATTTACCATCAAATCAGAACACCTGCTCTTCATCCATTTAAAATCCTTTAGGAGGGATAGTTCAATTACATAAAAAAGAGAAAGTCCAGTCCCACGCTATCTTACACTGGGGTTTTCTGTTTAAAGACATAAAAAATCCATTGAAGAAATATAGTCACCACAGAACTCAAGCTAAAGAGTCAAATATGAAGCTTTCATAAATTATTTTAGCTCTGCCTGAAGTAATTTATATTCAGGAAAGTTCAGAGGTCAGCCTCTGCTTTGAAATGAATGTATTTTATTCTCAAATAGACGTACCATACTCTGGAGGAGAGAAGAATAATGCCTTCAAAGCAGAAACACAGCTGTACTTTCTACCAATAGTATTTATCTTTTTTTTTTTTAGTATCTTGC
>NW_008621105.1:0-4263 GCF_000691845.1 Merops nubicus | reverse complement strand
TCTTTCCTACACACACAGGGAGTATATTGATATACATTTCTTGAGAATTCTAATACTAGAAAGAAAATTCATTTCTGATTGTGTACCACTTTTCTTTTTGCTACTTTTCTTTTTTGCTTGGCAGGCAATAGGGAAATTAAAAGCTTTCTCTGTAACACCTTGGAATCTGATAGAGATTGATAGCTTCTGCAGTGAGACATAAGATAAGGAAAGCAGACTCAGAAAATCAACAGTCAACACATAAGCAGAGTTGCCTAGCAGCAATAAAAACAACACTACACCTCATTTTCCAGCTAAGAAATGCTGGGACAAGGAGATAAATTTTCATAAAAACTGTGGAAATGTAATGATGAACTATACAATATAACCACTGCACAGGAACTTTCAAGATCCTCAATATTCTAATGTACAAAGGGGAAGAAATTTGCTGTAATGAAGAGAATGCAGTTAAAGCTTTTAAACATAATCAGACAGAAAACAAACAAGTTGCTCACAAAGTTCTCAATCATTAGGTACCTGATCCAAAACTAGCTGGATAGCCTAGAATATTTATACTGGTTTCAAAAGCTTCTACATCAAGCCCCAAATCACCTGCCTCAGATCCTCTTTTTGGAGTTTGTGCAAGCATTGAAAATGAATAACTACATATACTGCCCGGTCTTACAGAGGCTGTTCTTCTCAGCAAAGACGCTGAAGCTCTAACCAAGTCCCAAAACTTTGTTCTTTATGATTAGAAATTTTTGCATTTTATCTCTAGAAGGTAGCTGCCACACAAAGTAATCTGTGACAGAATGTAAGAAGTGAAAACTTTGCCTTGCTGGGTATTCCAGCTACATTCATGGTATTAAGATAGTCTCCATTTTTATTTAGAGATTCTTTTTAACAAAATTAGTTCAGTTCTAAATCATCAAACATTTCACAAAGGGCAAATGAAGAGGTGTTTGTCCTTTTTTTTTTTTTTTTTAATTTGGAAGGTGGGAAGCACATGGAAACCAGTATTGTTATTTTTTAACTTACTAAAATGAAAAACCACTTTATCTGTGAAAGAAAAATAAAATTGCCATTTCTATGTCCTTATTCGTACTGCTTTAATATTCATCTCATAATATTTACTTGATCTTTCCCGTTGTTGAGGTGACGCTCGTTCACCTTTTCAATGTCTTTGTCCTCTATCTGCTTTCATTTGCTTTTGACTTAACATCTGAAGGGCTTCATACTCCCAGAAGTCCAATGCTATCAATCGATGAGCCTCTGTACCTCCAAGGATCTTCTGCTTCACCACTGGCAGAATATTAATTTGTGTCCCTGCAAGTGACCTTTATTATTTCTTACATATCAGCTCTGATGATATTCAATATTTCATTAAAACAAAATTGCAATTTGCTCTCTCAAATTTCATGCTATAAATAACTGTTGATTTCTAAATCCAGATAAATCACCTCCACATATTTTTCCTTGTGAATTGTCATGCTGTGAAACAAGTGAACTCAATACATTTGCTATGAGGTAGGGAATTAGTGGCTCACAGTGAACTTGTTGTCCAACAGGACTCCCAAGTCCTTTTTTGTAGAGCTGCTTTCCGAAGGGTCAACCCATAACCTGTACTGGTGCATGTTCCAGTTAGGTAATATGTATGAGGATCATTTCCACAGAACTACCTTAACACTTTCTGAATCTCATCCCTTTGAAGTGGATCAACAAAATCATTTCCTAAGGGGGGAAAAAAAAAAGTTTCCTTAAAGACGACATCTCTGATGAGGATCTGAGAAGTTAACTGAGTTTCCCATTGTGGAATTATAGAAGGATTTGGACTGGAAGGGACCTTTAAAGGTCATGTAGTCTAAACCCCTCGTAGTCAGCAGGGACATCTTTAACTAGATAAGATTGCACAGAGATTATCCAACCTCACCCTGAACATTTCCAGTGATGGGGCAATAGGTTCATGTCCTCCTTGTGCTGAAGACTCAAAGCTGGACACAATACTCCAGTTTAGGTCTTCTCAGAGCAGGGTAGAAGAGGAAAATCACCTCCCTTGACATGCTGGGCACACTTCTTTCGGCCAGCCTAGGATATCATTAGCTTTCTGGGTTGTGGGCACATGTTGGTAGCTTATGCCCAACCTTTCATCCACAAATACCCCCAAGTTCTTCTCCACAGGGCTACTCTTAATCCCGTCATCCTCCATCCTGTAGTGATACCAAGGATTGCCTCAACACATGCGCAGGAGCTTGCACTCAGTTCTGAACCTCATAAGGTTCACACAGGCCCAATTCTCAAACTTGCTCAGGTCCCTACAGATGGCACCCTGTCCTTCAGGTGTGTCAGCTCAGCTTTGTGTCTTCTGCAAACTTGCTGAGGGTGCACTCAGTCCCTGAAATGCTGGGGTTTGAACCCTGAGCCCCAGATTAAAGTTGACATATGGGTGATTCCCACAGCCCTTCATAAAGAGGTGGTGAGTTTGCCTTATAGCTTCCCCCCAGGGTGCGGCCGGGCCTGCCGCGGGGGGATGAGCCCCAGGGGTCCCGCATTGAGTTGACAAAGGTCAGGCATCTGCTTGGGGATAAAAGCTGGGACCACTTTCAGGGAGTCAGGAGTGTCTGTCCGTGGAGTGCACTCCAGCGCTTCCTGGTTCAGGGAAGACCTCCTGACTCTCCCTGGAGCTGGGCCCCGGTCAGTTCAGACCTTTGTGAATGCAGGTCGATCGGATGAGAGTCACCATGTGGGCACCTTTGTCTTATTTGTTTTGCATTCTGGTCTGGCTGTATCCCTTGCCATCTATGGGAAGCCTTGGCTCCCTGTTTATACAGCCTGTTGTGGGTCAGATTGTGTCTTTTCTGGGATCGTTGGGGGTTGTGTCGATTGCATGTGAACTGGTTGACTTGTTTGTAACCCCGGCAGTCATTCATGGCATAACTTTCTTGTTGCCAATACATTCTACTTATTGTTTTGTCTTTCTGCTGGTTATGTCATTCGTGTTAGGACTAGTCATTGGCAGAACAGTCCCACTATGGCATTGATGAAGATATTAAATAGTACTGGTTCCAGCATGGTCCTCTGAGTGATATCACTTGTCACTGATCTCCAAATGGACTTTGAGCCATGATCACTACCCTCTTGATGCAACCACCCAATTCCTTTTCCACCAAACAGTCCATCCATCAAATTTGTATCTCAGCAATTTAGAAAGAAGGATGTTGTGGGGAACCAAGTCAAAGGCTTTTCAGAATTCCAGACCAATGAAATCCATAGTTCTTCCCTTATCCACTGATGTAGTCACTCCATCATAGAAGGCCACTAGGTTGGTCAGGCAGGACTTGCCCTTGGTGAAACCATGCTGGCTTTCTTGAATCAACTCTGTGTCATCCATGTGCATGTTGTGGCAGGTTTATCTCCCACTCAAGGTCCGCTCAACACAGGGTGGCTTTCCTTCCAGATCTGCACAGCAATACATTGAAAAAATACAAGCTGTGAAAGGTTGTGTACCAGAGGATTAAGGCATCCACTTAGTGCTCCTGGCTCCTGCCTCTGCTATTCTCTGAGAACAATTATGACAATAGCATCCTGCAGTGGGCCAGAGTACTGAGGTACCCATTCAGCCCATCTGGCTCCTACTCCCCTCCTTACTGACTTGGATGATCAGTCAACCCTCTTATGGCCTGGTACTCCCGTACTTGTGTTGTGACCCAGGGCAGGGATACTAGGATCCCAAGATCCTATTAGCTCTGGGAGTGCACAGCTGATGGAAAAATCCCAGAACATTCAAGTTCTGGTCATGGGCAAACCAGAGTATCACAATACTTGTGTTAGGCCAAAATGGAGAAGTACCTGATTAAAGTCAACTATCTTAGACCCTATAAAGAGCAATCCAAATGAGACTCTGAGTTCTTCTGAATCACACTGGGCTGCATCCAGCATCTCCCCTGAGCTGGGACACCTCTCAGGCAATGACGCCTCTCCTCAAGTCCCAGCTCCCATCTGTTGGGAAATACTGATGCATGGTGAGTATTTACTCTAAACATCTTGTAAAGATGAATTTGTAACAACTCCACACAAAGAAGGTGAAGCAAGATACTCTAAACCTAAAGAGGGAAGCTTTGACTATAGACTTGCCTCTTTTACCCACCTCTCTACCTTTCTAGGTGTTTGATTTTATGCATTTGGTCTTACGAGTGTAAGCATCTACATATTTCAGTAGCCAAGTATTTTTGTGCCTGTATACTTTGTCTTTATGCATATATATATATATGTTTTTATATATATATA
>NW_008621104.1:8934-18236 GCF_000691845.1 Merops nubicus | reverse complement strand
GTTACTAATGCTGCTTCTTGCAGCAGGGAGTCGGTGCGTGTGAGGGGGACGTTGTCCGAGTCCAAGGGCTCCGCTCCGGGGTTGCCAGCCGGCGGCTGGGGTTGAATTTCCAGCTAGGTACAGGGGACGGTCTCTCCCAAAATGGCGTGGCTCCCGCTGGCGGCCCGCTCCGGAGCGCTTGGCGGGAGCTTGGCGCCCTGCGTGTACTTCGCTTGCTGCAGCGCGGGGTCGGCTGGGCGCCGCTGCCGCATGGTAGCTCTCCCTCCGCGTTTGGCCTGTGTGCCACCAGCTGCCTTTGTAAAAGGGCCTCATCGGCTTCAGGCCCTACGCGTGTGCAGCAGTTTACAGTGAGGGGTCCCAGGAAGGCTGAACCCTGGGTTCGTCTGGCTCAGTTTCTGTCCCTGCTCCCTTGGGAAAAGCGTCTCAAATGGGCTGACATTTCTTGGCGTTGAATGCAAACTTGAAGAGGGTTGGGAGCTTGGTGTGTTTATAGTCAAAGCTGATCGGTTAGTTTAATTGAGAGGAATGCAGTGCCCAATCTGAAGGGGGTTCAACATACAGTAGATAAGAGTCAGGAAAAAGTTGATCTCTTCGACAGTTACGTGCGTGCTTTAACACCTACAAGTAAAAGAGGTCACTTCAAGTGCTACGAAATAGAAAACTAATTTGCAGTACTAGGTTTAATGTTTAACCACGTTTCCATTTTTAGTTTATCGGTTATTTTAAATTGATAAGTTTCAGGTGGGCATTTCAGCAGTGCTTTGCGACCTAGTTTTGCTCTTGCTGAAGTTTTATTTTGGTTTTACTTTTATGACAGTATCTGTAAGTATGGGGAAGATGCTCTTTGTTCTGAGTGTCACCAGAGGAAATTAAATAAGTTCTGTCAAGTCATCTAAAGCCATCTTACTGTTTGTAGCTGCCTAATATTAGGGTGCCTAGTATGTTTCTGTATATTGGTGAGAAACCAATTGCCGTCTTATAAATTTGTCTACTGTCATGAAGACAAAGTGTAAGCAGATGGAAGGGAGGCGTACAGGTGCTGCCTTAGCTTGCCATAGGTATTTGGAGGAGATAGCATGGACTCAGGTTGTAGAATTATAAGAACCTACTTTGTACTGGCATTATATTTGAGTCTGAGAGGGAGGTTGTGAGGCAGTGGAAGGGCAAGAGGCTACACAGTTGTTGCTGTCACTGATTCGAGGTAAATTTTTTATTGACCCCTGTGTATCTGAAATTTATGTTAAACTAAAACTAGGCAAGAAAACTCGGGAATTTTGAACTTTTTAACTTTCTCTGAAAGGCTTTCTAGGTCAAGATGAGCAAGGAAGCCTGGTTTGTGAATGTGCAATTATAGGACACTGGTCAGGGATTTTTTTTTGGTGTGTTTTGAAACTTGCTTTGAAGTGGCTGCCCCTGTTTTAAGTAGGTAAATCAGACCACTGCAGTTTTGTTAAAGCTGTCATGATTATTAAGTACTGGAGTGGGAAGGGGAAAGCCGGAAACGTTCACACACACAGACTGAGACTCCTAATACAGCTTCATGAATTTCAAAGCCATTTTACTGGACAGTATGGCAGGCAGAGTGAGTGGGTCAGGAAGTTTAGTAATCTCAGATCACACAAGGTTATCTTCAAAGAGTTAACCCACTGCCTGTGAAGTTAATGGAAGTTTTTCCTTTAACCTTCATGGCCTATGTTTCAGGCAAGCTGACTAGAAATGAGAGAAATAATGTATTTATCCATTTCTAGGTAGGAAGTGTGGGGGAGAGTGCAAATAGGGCACGAGTTGCATGCTTCTGCTTTAGGACTTTTATTTTACAGTCCAGTGGGCAAAGATATTTCAGACTCTGAATCTTCAGTTGCTTCTTTAGTATGTGTTTGCTGTAGTCAATTGATATTTGAGCTGTTAGCTGGGGATGAACTCCTTGTAATTAACTTTCTTTTCATTTTTCCGCATGTGAGGAGATTGACAAACATCTTGTTTCTTTGCAAGCTTTTGCACTAGGTAGCTTTTCAAAAAGTATCAGTAAAATTAGAAAATTTTAGGTTTAATTGCTTTAACGCTTAGAAATCTGTCATTCTAAATAGAGTGAACTGTTACTGAAATATTACTTTTAAGTTCTGCATCACATGTCATTGTACAACATGGCCTGTCGGACCTCAAAGTGCTTGCTTATCGCAGTCAGAGGTGTTGCTGTTGGAGCTGCCTTGCTAGGTTGCTTTCTGAACGTAGCTGACCCGGAGTTTTAAGTCAGATAAAGATCGAAGTAACAAACAACCAGCACCACCAAAAAAACCCCAAATCTAACTCCAAAAAAGCCTACGCACCAAACAAAAACCAACCAACCAAAACAACAACAACCAAAACCAAATGACAAACCAAGCCACAAACCTGAAAGAAACAACCCCCCCCCATGTTTTCTCTGCTTTCTAACCCTGACAAGAATGTACAACTTTTATTCAGGCTGGTACACAACTTAATAAATTACAGTTCTCTGTTCAGTAGTTTTCATGTTTTTTATTGCAACTTAGTGGGCTGGAGGAATTTAGTGATTTAACTATGTAGGAGTCTGCACATACATATTTATATGTATGTATGTTTCACTTCAGGTTTTAAGAGAGGTGCAGATCCTGGAATGCCTGAGCCAAGTATCTGGAGGTATGTATTGGTTCCAAGCTTACATGCAAACCCAATGCAGATAGTTACTGTTCTGGACAGCAGCAGCTGCAAAGTTGCTTTCACCCCTTATTTTTAGTTGTTTAGGATGAAAGCATAGCTGGTCCTGGTTCCTGTTTCTTTAGAAATGCAAACGAGAAGGTGGCAAAACACAAGTTCTTGGAAGAGCCTGTCTCTTAATCTTGCATGGCTTTAAATATATGAGACTTCTGTACCTTTTGAGTGGGAGCTGCACTTCTAATCCGTTGTAAACCTAGTTTATGCAAGTTTCTGCATGGGGGATAACTTCTTTGCTTTCTGGCACAAATTTAAAACAAATTCCAGTGTCCTGTCTTTATAAATACGTTAGTAACTGCATAAAAGCTGCATGAAATAAAGAGCTATACCCTTTTTTTTGAAGCAAAGCATGTTTGCTCATGCTGCCTCTTTCTTGGGGGACTGTTTGTTAGCACTGCAATGTCATGGCATTAGTAATACTTGAATTCCTGTGGTGTGTAAGTTTAATTGGAGGCCTTCTGTGGATCAAATTAAAATTCTGAAGGAAGTGTGACTTTTTCTGTTTTTGTTGAAGTAGCTTTGGTTACTGTGCAGAACCCGGTATTCCAAAGACAACTAGTTGATGGACTGTACTGTTTGCAAAGAGATATATTACAACTAGCTTCACACAGTTACAATGCAGAGAAATCCTGGTTTTAGGATTCAACTGTTCAAGGGAGCTACTTTTAACAGCAGAAAATATATTTTTTTAAAAAAGGATGTCAGGACGATGTTACAATTTCAGTAACATCCTTTGTGGTCTTAAGAACTAACTTGCTGGAGTTGTTTGTTTGCCAACAGTGTTTCCATGTTTAGCTTCACTAGCAGCTCGAGGCTTTTTTCTTGGTCCATCGAGTGTGTCTCCGCACAGCGTAAAGTATGTTTTTCATACCAGAGTGTATGTGCATAGGTACCAGAAGCCTGTATTTGGTCTAATCCAAAGCTTACAGATGCTCATTTTTCTGAGCACATGTTCATGCGCTATGGGCTTAAATTTTACTTTGAAGGTGGTATTATTTCAGTATGTTGTGGGTTGGCATTTATTCTGTACATTTACAGGGCTTTTCTTCCAGACTTGTTTTACAAATAGCCATTTAAAATGAAGTATGTGCTGCAAATCTGACTTTCCTCCCTCCTCCCCTTTCAGTTTACTTTGGGGATGAAGGATGTGGTGGTCCTGTTCCAGACCCAGCTGATGGACAGAGAAAGTGTCTGAAGATACATTCCAGAGGAGGAGGCAGACACTTAGACCAGCTGGCTCAAGCAGCTTGCTAATGACATAGGTTGTACATACAACAAAATGGAGTTTATGTGGACCTAACTTATTTGCATTACAGTGTAATTAAATAAATACAGTTTGAATGGATGTATGCTGTTTTTAAGTCTCTACATAAGTATAATGTAGTCTTTTTTTGTTATAGAAAGGATGACATGTTGTGTGGGTTGTTTTTTGCTTTGTTTTGCTTTTTTTTTTTTTCCAAAATAGGTGACATTCCTCCCCCATACTTACCACTGTTATGAGGGTCTTTTGGGTAAAGTTCCTCTTTATCTGCACAGTAGCCAGAAAACGAAGCTAATGTTTTGAATACTTCAATATTCTTCAGAGATTTCTTGCCTGGATGTTGGTAAGACTCTGCAGCTGGTTGCTGCACTAACCTGTTTGGAATTTTTTTTTCCTTTCCTCTTTGATTTGTTCATCTGTGGGTACATTAAGTTGTGGGAGATGTATGTTTTTTTTTTTTTCCTAGCATTGTCAGATAGTAAAAACTCCACAATTTGCTGCCGAATTTACCTTTAAACAAGATATATGCTTTATTTTTACTCTGAAATCTTGCTTGTTGGAAAGCTCTCCTTTGGCTTTGGTTGGTTTTCTCCTCTTTAACACTGAAACGGCAACTGCTTGGTTTCTGTGACACAGAAGCTACATTGTGCAGATTACTTTCCCTGTAGGGCTGTACAGGCAGGTTTGTACCTAGGTTGTGTTGCTTTTCTAAAAAGTTTCTTAGCCCCAAATTATTATTGCAACAGAAGTATTCTGGAATTCAGATTGGCTTTTTTTATAACCCCATAGATTTTCAGAAAGCTTATACATTAAGTGTTTAATGATTAAGAGACTTTCTCATTTGCTAAGAAAATTCATGTTAAAATGTTACTGTGTTTAAGGGCAGATGTGATTAGAAAGAAAATGGGAAATGAGCCAAGAAGAAAAAAATTAAATGGAAAGAGAGGAATCGGGGAAAAAAAAGAAGTGGGAAACATTTGAGAGCTAATGCAAGCCAGCATGTTCCTTAAAATTCCATTAGTTATGGTATTTAAACATAATGAAATAGTGGAATAGCTAATGATAGTAGACTGCTGACAGGGGGATAGAGCAAGGGCTGAACACTTCATGTGACCCTGCATTCCTGTTGCTAGCATGGCTTTTTAGTGCCTTTTTTCTCATGGTAACTTGAAATCAATGTAACTGCTCTTATGTCTGAAATTATGAAAGGACTTAAAATTCCGATCCTTTTTCTTGACTGATCCTAATTACCATAGTACTGAAATAATCTGTTGATACTTGATGGTGGCTTTAATCATTATCAGGAACATTTTTCTTCTGTTGAATCTAGGGGAATAACTGAGGAATTGAATACTGAGAGAATATGTTATGAAGTGTAAAGTAACTCAGACTGCTCAAAATCGGATGCTGCATTTCACAAGGGTGTGCAATACCCACAAGGGCAGCAGTGGCTGAATGGACTCAGACACCTGCAGAAGTGAGATTCATGTGCTCTCTTGTGTGTCAGACGTTTGCGGATGTGGTTTGTGGGTCTTAACCGCCACAGGGCTGCTCTGGCTGCTTTCCAAGAATAATAGTATTTGGCAAGAGGCAGAGAAACAGGGAAGTGTTCTCTCTTTCATCAGAAGTTTTATATAACCATGGATATATTAAGCATGGGCCTTGCCATGCTGAAAATTTCCCTTAAAAGTAGTTATAGGTCAATTTTTTGAAACTTGAATATTGAATTGAGCTTGGAATTCTTTAATAAATATTGCTTATGTAATTATTTTTAAATTTCATTTTAAGCGCATTGGATAGCAAATTTGGTAATTGTTAGCTGTTGTGGAAATAAGGCACTTTATTGTTCTCTTAAAAAATCAAGTGTGGTTCAGGAAAATAGATCCTTTGGGTTTTCAAATTGAGGGAGAAGAATGTCTCACAGCACATTCAAGTCAAGTTAAATTGAATGCAAATATGTGGTATAATTTTCATTTTTACAGCGAGATGGAGTGTGATTCAGTATAGCTCTCTAAAAGGTGAGTGAAATTTCTTAAATACTTTTTTCCCTTGGGGGGAGGGTGGAAACTAAATAAGCATTAATCACAAGTCTTGGTAATTAATTGTAAGGGAGCTTTTTTGTGGTGCTGGGGAGGAGAGAGCAGATCTCTGGAGTAAAGTGGAAGAACTCACATGTTTGTCAATGCTGTGGGCTAGGGATGTGAAGTTAGGTGTTACTTTTTCTAAGTGGTTTTATCTCTTAATTTTTGCTTTTGTCTTTCTCCCAGTAAAACCTGAGAAAGTTTTATTTTACTGTGAGGTGAGAGACACCTGAAAAATAGCAAACCTGAGCTCCCCTGCCTGTGGTGATGTCTGTTGGTGAGGGTGGCTTTCTGTCAGAGGGGGGTCGGTGGCTTCTACAGCCAAGTATGGATTCCATCCCATAGCGGGGTTTGTGATGCAGTCCTGTAGGACCATGTGTGAACTCCTGGTGTTGCAATAAAGCTGGTGAGTGTAATTTGCTGAAAGTCAAGTTGTGGCTTCCACAGCTGAGCTTGAGGCTACAGTCTGAGATGTGCGAAATAAAATCACTGATGCTTTCCTGTGTGCTGTGGAGTTTGTACTGATTCTGCAGTATCTGGCTGATCTTACCCAGAGACAAGAATTGTTTGGCTGCATGCCTTGTGCCTGCAAAGCAGACATGGGGTGTGGTTGCCTTAGTGGCAGGGCCATGGCTGTCGCTTTAGCCTGTTGTACCTGTTGACAAACAGTTGCGCGGGGGGGGTGTTTCCACCTGGACCAGTCTTGGGAAGATCAAAGGTTGCTGTGCTCACTATGCTGCTTGCCAAAAATGAAGGCATCTCGGGGATTTTAATACAAGAACAACACCCTGTTCTCCATCTCAAATGACCTGCAGTATAATGCACCTGGTCCTTTCACATCAGGAAGACAATGTTTCTTCTTGTCAGAAGGTGCTGGTCTGCCTCTGGGCCTTGTCCTGTGGGATTAGCAACGGCAGCAATGACTGTTGGCCTCCAGATAGGGTGTCCTTAACCCAGGACTGAAGAAATGTGCTGTTTCTCTTCCTCCTGCCAAGTGTCAGGAGGTTATAATGAGCAAGGAGCAATATGGTGTCCTGTCTTCTGAGTATCTTGTTCCCTGCCACACTGACCACAACAGCTGGTGGTGGTTTTACCATTCAGCAACAATTTCTGTATTTTCTCCTGTCACTGTACTCAGCTGGAGTCAGAAGAACAGTTATGAACTGGTACCATCAGGTGATGCTGGTGGGCAGGAACTCCTCAGGTGTCAGTTGTAAAAGCCCTTTAGTAAAGCATCTCCTGCAAGCTCGACCTTCAGTGAGGACATAGCAAACAGTGCAAGGAGGGACAAGGACATTAGGCTGTAGAGGTACAAAGGAATAAAGGTGAGGAGAAACCTAAGGTTCTGAAAAGAATAAGGACAAGGAGGTCAGTCAGAAGAATAAAAGTAGGAAAAATGGCCATGGTTTTTAAAGGGAAAAATGAAGTAAGAAGTGAGGAGAAAGGTGTGTGTGTGTGTGTGTGTGTGTGTGAGAGGAACCTCAGAGTCCTGTGATACTTTGGGATGCTGAAGGAGTCCTGTGAGCTGGTGGTTTTCATGGTCTTGGTGTGTGATATGGTATTTGGGTGTGAAGATTTGATTTGTTTAGTGTCCTCACTAAACAAGGGAGGGGGGAAAAAAAGCTATCTGGTTTTCAGTATAAATTTGTTCTTAAGTTAACCTGTAAAGGAACCTATTTTCTACAAAAACTCTTTAAGGCCTGGCCAGTTGTAAGATACAGATGAAGCTGACAGGAAACAAGTATTTAATTCTGCTGCAAGTTCCTGGTGTGGATGTGACTGGTATAAAGTTGCTGTACTGTGTCTCGTCACGGCTATAAAACAGAGGATATGTGCTTTTTTTTCCCTTTGCTTCATCAACAAAACTCATATTAACTTCTATAGCTTTCAAACGTGTAAACTCTGCAGACCAAAGCAGTGTTGATAATGTTGTCACAATGTGCCCTTCTGTTGGCAGTGTATAAAACCCATCCTTCACTTCTCTGTACAGCTGTCTTCCAAAATAGCTGCAGATCACAAAGTGCTTCTGAAGATTACTTTTACTGCATTGTGTTTGGAAAGGAAATGGGGTCTAACACATTGGGGTTTATCAGGAGAAAATGCTAAAACAAACTATATACCCTGGCTTTGTTCTGGAACTCATAGAATTGTTTAGGTTGGAAAAGACCTTCAGGATCATCAAGTCCAACCATTAACGTAATTCTGCCAAGTCCACTGCTAAACCATGTCCCTAAGCACCACACAACTTTTAAATGTCTGTGAATGGCAATTCAATCACTTCCCTAGGCAGCCTGTTGCTGGGCTTGATAAACTTTTCAGTGAAGAAATTCTTCCTAAAATCCAATCTAAGCCTCCCCTGGTGCAACTTGAAGCCATTTCCTCTTGTTCTATGGCTTGTTACTTTTGAGAACATACCAGCACCCACCACTCTACAACCTCCTTTCAGGTAGCTGTAGAGAGTGTTAAGGTCTCCCCTGAGCCTCCTTTTCTCCAGGCTAAACAACCCCAGCTCCCTCAGCCACTCCTGGTAAGACTTGTGCTCTAGGCCTTTCACCAGCTTTGTTGCCCTTTGGACATGCTCCAGCATCTCAATGTCTTTCTTGTAGTGAGGTGCTAGAAACTGAACACAGTACTCGAGGTGTGGTCTCGCCAGTGCTGAGTACAGGGAGATGTTCACTTCCCTACTCCTGCTGGCCACACTGTTTCTGATACAAGCCAGGATGCTGTTGGCCTTGGCCACGTGGACACACTGCTCACTCATAATGCAGGCAGCTGTGGACCAACACTCTCATGTCCTTTTCACCTTAGTAGCTTTCAGCTACTCTTCCACAAGCCTTTAGCGTTGCATGGGGCTTTTGTGGGCCAAGTGCAGGACCTGGCACTTGGCCTTGTTGAAGCTCATGCTATTGACCTCAGCCCATCGATCCAGCCTGGCCAGATCCCGCTGTAGAGCCTTCTTACCATCAAGCAGATCAACACTCCTGCCCAACTTGGTGTTGTCTGCATACCTACTGAGGGTGCACTCTATCTCCTCATCAAGATCATTGATAGAGATGTTGAACAGAAGTGGCCCCAACACTGAGCCCTGGGGAATGCCACTTGTAACCAGTCACCAGCTGGATTTAGCTCTGTTCGCCACTAGCCCTTGGGCCCGGCCGTCCAGCTGGTGTTTGACCCAGCAGAGCGTGCGCCCGTCTGAGCCATGAGCAGCCACTCGTTTTGAGGGG
>NW_008621104.1:0-8812 GCF_000691845.1 Merops nubicus | reverse complement strand
GGGTAGACAACTTCCACAGCCTTTATCTCATCCACTAAGCGGGTCATGGAGATGAGGTTCATCAATCAGGACATGCCTTTCATGAACCCATGCTGACTGGGTCTGATCGCCTGGTTGTCCTGTATGTGGTGTGTAACTGCTCTCGAGATTATTTGGTCCATGAGCTTCCCTGGCACTGAGGTCACACTGGCAGGTCTGTAGTTCCCCCGATCCTCCTTCAGAGCCCTTCCTGTAGGTGGGGCATCATGTTTGGTAACCTGCAGTCCACTGGGAGCCCTCCTGTTTAGCCAGGACTGCTGAGAAATGATGGAGAGTGGCTTGGTGAGCACAGCCACCTACTCCTTCAGTACTCTTGGGTGTAACCCATCTGGCCCCATAGGTCCATGTATGTCTTAAGTGATGTAGTAGGTCACTACCCATTTCCTCTTTGATTATGGGAGTCTCCTTCTGCTCCCCAACCCTGTCTTCCAGCTCAGGGAGCTGTGTACCCAAGGAACAAATAGTCCTACTACTAAAGACTGAGGCAAAGGCGGCATTAAGTACCTCAGCCTTTTCCTCATACTTGGGCACAATGTTTCCCCTTGCATCCAATAAGGGATTCTCCCTAGACCCTCTTTTGTTGTTAATGTACTTCTAACTATAAAAGAAACATTTCTTGTTGTCTTTAAGTGCAGTAGCCAGGTTGAGTTCTAGCTGGGATTTGGCCTTCCTAATTTTTTCCCTGCATGGCTTCACTACACCTTTGTCGTCCTCATGAGTGGCATGCCCACCCTTCCAAAGGCCAAACACTCCCCTCTAGTTCCTGAGTCCCAGGCAGAGCTCTCTGTTCAGCCAGGCTGGTCATCTTCCCTGTGGGCTTGTCTTTTGGGACCTGGGGGTGGCCTGCCCCCGTCGCCTTAAGCCTTCCTTCCAGAAGTGTGTTCAGCTCCTTTGCCCTTCAGGACTGCCTCCCAATAATTAAAAATATTTAAATATTTTGTTACAGACTTGGAATTTAAGCTATGATGATACTGATGATATATTTGGAAATAAAAGTTCATTGCATCTGTTCTCACTGCAGGAGCAGAGACCACATCCTGGTTAAATGCCATATGACTAATTTTTACAAGTGACTACTTAATGGCAATTTCTAAATACTTTTCCATGGTGGTGTGGAGTGCAATAGCCAGTTCTGTTTCTCAGGATCCACTTTATTCTCGTAGAGATCCCTCAATAGGTGCAACTTGTCATGTTGCCACTTGAAAGCAATCCTTTCCAGCCAGACCGGGAGATCAGCTGTACATCTGCCCAAATGGTCTCTCTTCTGACAAATTCCTTTTTCTTTAGTAGTCCTCTCCCAGGTCACTGAGCTTTATGATTAGATGGGGTATAGGTCATGCAGTTTGAGGCACATCTTTGAAGTTCATTGTATTTGCTAATGCATGTTAATGTGGGATCCACAGGCATAGTCAGTATATGGTCCCTTTTCACTTTACATCTCTTCCCAGATTGTTAAAAGTGGGAGAGGAGACAAAGCCTATTGCTGTGCGATAGTGATGCTGTAGAAGCTAATTTGTAGTACTAATAAGTAGCTGAGGTTGGGACTTGGAGCTTTCCCTAGGTGATTTTGCTTCTCTGTGTGGGGCAGCTCTAAGTGATTCGCTCGGGTTATAAAGTTGTTAATACAATTTTCTTCTATATCATATTGTCCCTATATATACAGTACAGAATGTAGAACCGTATCTACTAATACTCAAGTTCAAAGGGATAAAGGAGCAACTAATCATAAATACATGTACTGTTATTGAAACAGTTCAGAATTATGCCCCTGGTACAGTTGAAATGGAATAAAATCTTGAAAATACTGTTAGGTAAGCACTGTCTGCTAGAAATTAGAAGGCAAATCAAGTATCAGTTTTCAAAATCTGAAGATTAACATTTGGTTTTAAATATATTTTCTCAGGAAAGACTGAATCTTCTAAAGATTCTCATCAGTGTATGTAAACTAAGATTGTGAAATTTATGTAGTGTGTTTTCTGAGGAAAACCAAAGTCAGTCTTGAAAGCATGCAGAGATTTGGCTAAATATGTTTAGATCACAGGGATTGGTTGATTCTGTTAAGAGTTCAGGGAGGAAATGCTATTTCAGTGTTGGAGCTTGCAGAGGTTGCATTTTCTGGGGGTGAGGGTGTGGGTTTTGGTTTTCCTCTTATCAAGAAGGAGGAAATTCACTGAGAAAGATCCTAAATTGTTATCTAATCATTTGACTTTAAGCGAGGGTTTACAGAAAGCTTCCCACCCAAAATCACAAGGTTTGTAGCAATAGATACAGATTTGGCATTATTTCTGGACCATTAGGATCTGACTTTGATGTGTATTACTGTATACTTACTTTTCCACTATTTTATGTTTTAAATTGAATTCAGAAAAGGTTATTATTAGTCACAAATAACACCGGCAAACTTAGGGGGAAGTTTCCCAGTGAACTAAGCCAACCTAATGGCTCATTACAGCTGAAAAGTGATCCTGCTCCCCTTCCTTCCGTGGTGATGTAACTCTTCTTCTCTTGTAGCATCCGTTCTGTTTTGCTGGCCTTGCCTCACTTGCCATCCGCCACTGATAAAATCTGTGATGGTACTAGAGGTGCAGACAGTCTTTTTCAAGTAGCTGTTGTTTGTCCTGCCAAAATCAAGCCTTTACATCAGTACATAGGCTTACTGGGCAGGGAATGGTAGTGCGACCTGGGAAGTACATCAGACTGAAATGACTTTATTATTTTTTTAAAAAAAATTTCTTGCACACCTGCCAAAAAAAAAGCATGGTTAAAAAGATAGAAAAATGATACTTCAAAGACTGTCATTGAAAGAAAAAAAAGTAATTGTGCATTACAGGTGACTTTTAGAGTTGGGTTGAGTTCTGTCTCTAATTTTTTTCGCTGTCTTGTCTGACATTTTTGTGTCCTGTCCATAGCATCTAGGAATATTTTGTTTCTCATCTTTAACTCTGTCTCGTAATACTGTGGGGTTTTTCTTGCATACTGTGGAGTGTGTGCATGCTTTTAAACATATCTCTACCCTCTTATTGGATTGGGAAAGCAAATTCAGGATGAAGGGAATTTGTGATCTGTTGAGCGTTCTGAAATCTCTGTGTGAAGTTAATGAGTAGGGGTGCAATGGGACCATGGCGAAGGGCTAGCTGGGAGCTGTGGGGAGGTTCTGGTCCAATACAGTAGCAGCTATAACACATCTTTGCTGGGTAGTTTTCGTGGGTTTGTAGGCAACAATTAGCAGGTCTTTTTGGTTATGATTTATTTTGCTACGCTGAGGGAGTTAGGTGTCAGTTAGGAGTTCTCTTCAATAGAAGCATTGAGGTATTTGATTGTTGCTGGAAGTAGCACAGTTATTTCTGAGGATTGATGTATAAGAGTCAGGAATGCTCATTTTTACTATTGTTCAGGTTTTTTATGTGTTTGTGCTGGTCTGCCAACTAAAATAAATGTCCATGTGTGTTTACTGATTGTTGTAAAGTATTTTCTACACAGTGAACAAGAAAAAGGACAATAAGTTGGTTAGTTTGAGAGGCCTCATAACATGCTCAACAGTGTATAGTTCTCCTCTGACTTCCATATGAATTTGCCACTTCAAGTCTTCACATGTAGATTTTGGGAAGTGATATTTATCCTGGGGGCAGTGCCTGAGGTTGGCACAGTGACAGAAAAACAATGACCAGCAAGACAACTGCTGCGTCAAAGTAACCCAAGAATTGCTGGTGGTTGCGGAGGAGCCACAGGTAGAATGATGGCAGCTCAGTGGCAGCAAGAGCAATTACCTTCACTCTGGGAATGATATTTTGGGAAGGGCTTGAAGGGTATTCAGGAAGGACTTAAAGGTGACCTCCCCATCCAGCAAGGGGTGATCTTTGCTTATCTTCTATATCCTAAAATGTGGTAGCATTTCCGTCTTTACTAGAACCGTGGACAGCCTGACGTGGCCACCAGCTGAAGGATGCTGGTGGGAAATGTGGATGCTTGTCTGTCAGTTGCACGAGATTTCAGTACCCCAAATCGTAGATGCTTCCTGGCAGCCAGGAGGGAGATACGTGTGAGTTTGTTTAGCTGAGCGTGCATAGTAACTAATGGTGATCTCAGGCAGCCACCCACTACTGGAAGAGGTGAGACCACGAGACGCCTTTCTTTTTGTTCTGTCTCTTTCTTTCTTTCCCCCCATTCTCTGTCCTCACATGGTAATAATAAATTCCTTAAAGATCCAATGGATCTCAGCTATTGTGGACATAGTAAGGGCCAGAGTAGTTTCTAACCGAATGATCACTAGGAAAATCTCTGTGAAGGTAAGCTGTGAAAAAGCCAGACCAGGCTTTCCTCTGTCTCCTAGAGCACATGCCAGGACAGCTAAAGCAGATTCTTCTGTGTTGTGAGAAAAACCCATTCGCCATAGACATGTTGAAAACAACCACTGTGAGATCTCCTCATTCCTTCTTGAGATGTTGCACAACTTGAGACATTGGTTTTACCATATTGGGCAAAGCCGTGGTTTGGTTTGTTTGGAGCCTCTGAGATGCAGGCTTTGGGTGGACTGGTCACTGTTTTGGCATCCACAGCAGTGGAATGCATGTGTGGGCAATCAGATTGCTCAGAGGAAGAGGAGAATTTAGTGACATCCTTATCCACATTCCAGGGCTTTCCTTTCATCTCCTCATCTGCGCCTCTCTGCAGCAAGAAAGAGAGGGTGATTAATGTTCCACCACTTGTAGGGACAAAGCTTGAGGGGCTTCTGCTCCTTGCATCCCTTGTTTGCTGTCAGTTCCTCCATTTGGCTATGTGAGGTACCTGCCTGGTCACAGTGAAGCAGGTGATACAGCTAAGGAACGTTTCAGCAGTTTGGTGCTCAGGCTAAGGACCCGGGCTTTTTCTCTGTGGTATTCAAGAAGGTGCCTTCATATTATGTGGCCTGTCCATGCTAGTGGAATGTAAATGACAAAAGACAAATGCATTAGATTGTCAGTGGTCACTGAGATCTCAGTGGCAGTATGTTGATTTAGATCACCTAAAGAAAGGATCCAGGATTTTTTTTTTTTTTCTGCTTCTTGGGGAAAGGAGATGTTGACTCAAACTTGGAAAATTCCCTCGGTTGACTGCAATAAGTCCAATCAGATAATAGGATTCATGTCAGAGCTGTTAAATGTTTTATCATACCATTTGATTTAAAAGTGATTGCTTGGCTTGTAAGTAGATACTTAGAATCACAATTTTATGGACTGTTCTTTATTAAATATAGGGGACTCAATGTTCTTATGTTTATAGAGCAGTGATGCTTTATTGTGTTCATTCTAAAAGGCCATGTTCTGTTCATCTAGTTCCTTTATATCCCATTTTAAGAACTATATGTTGATCAGGCTGTCTGTGTATGTGTGTACCTACGTGCTATTAGATAACTGGCCTAATTACACAAATAAAACTTAAGTTTTTGAAAGTAGTTATTTTTATAATTCCAGATATTAAAATTTTGATACATGAGAGTTCCTTAGTCTTAAAGTTCAAACAGGTTGTACCATTGTTTTTTTAAAAATCAGCTTTTATTTGTTCTAAAAATATAAAAAAGTCATAAATACCATCTCAACAATTTTAAAAGCATAAGTTATGCAATGATTTTTCTGGCTTCTGAACATACTTTTTTTTTGTTGAATGCATATTAAATAAGTTCATATTCTGAATAGTACCACTGGAAATGACATAAAGTCTTTTGTTTAAATTAATTTCTAAGTATTGAAAACATAAATAGGAAATATTAGAAATGAATAAATATTTTAAATACAATAAATAGGTTCCTAGAAGGAAATAAGAATATATATAAATGCAAACCATTGTTACTATTTCTGGTTCTTAAAACAGAACAACACTGTCATCTGCCACATGACAAATTGGTAACAAAGGATTGTGCCCGAATTAAAACATTCAGACACTGGAACTCCTGGTATTTTTCAAATAACGAACGGCCCTCACGGTTTTCTCCATAAACGAAGTAAAGTCTCGGAGGATGAGGTGGGTGGTGATCTTCTCTATCCAGGTCTTATTGGACTTCAGCTTTGCTCGGAGGGATTCCTGGGTAGCTGAGTCTGGGATGATCACTTCATCGGGATTGATCACCTGTGAGAAAATGAATATTGGGGTGTCCTGGTTAAAACATGGAGTTTGTTGGAGAGCATTCTTTTATGTGTAGGATGTTCCTGACCCATTGTCTGTATGGTGGACAACAGACCTCCCTGGGACCTGTGCTTCCTTACAACCCTCTGTGGTGGGTTGGAGGTATGTTGATGGAGACATCAACAATTACTGCAGAAGAATCGGAGGGTCTTGTCTGACCTATACTGTTTGTTCTGGTTTGGATGCAACATCTGGCATCGTGGTCCCAACATGCTGCACTGGACAGACTGACGCACCTCTCTTGCTATCTGCTGGCTGCATGGTTAGTTGGGAAGAGGCTGATCGTGATTTGTCCTAACCTGTGCTGGCTCCTACATCCTGAGTCATAAGTTAATTACGTTTGAGTACTCTCACATTTTGTAGTAGATGAACAGTTTCCAAACATGTCAAACTTGTTCAGCTGCTTAATTCTTACTTTCTAGGCATTTAGGCATGTGGGAGACTTAAGTGTTACCAACTTTCACTGATGTCTGAGATCCTAACTGCAAGATGAGTAAAAGGAGGTACCAGTACCCACATGCCTTTTAAGAAGTTGTTCCATGAAGTGTGTAGGTGATTTATAAAAATGGGAGTTATTGACCAAATCATGGTGATGTTTTAAATGATTTTTGGTCTAGAAGTCTAACGAAGTATCCACTTCATCCTGGTTTTAGGATCTCTTCTACCCTTTAACAACTGACAAAAGCATATGGAACAACTTTTGTTGTGAAATGTAGTAAGATAAGAATATTCTTTCTGTCCAGACTACTTCGAAGCAGAGTCTGATCACAAACCCAGTTACTGGTATATGCAACTCCTCGTTGCATGCTGTAGAAGCTTTTATCTGGATATCTGGATGGGTACTGTAATGATGGATCTACCTGATCACAAGTGACAGATTCTGTCCTTCCTCTCCTTGCCTTAAATAGTAGATAGACTTCTCTTGTCATGAGAAATTTCCAACCTGGAGATCAAGACTCCTCTCTTTCTCAAAAACTCTGTAATTTCACAAGGGCAGGTTTGGTTTTGATCACCATGTTTAATTCTGCCTGTTCCAATTGCCTTGATTCTACTGGTTTGTTATGAAATGAACTTCCTGCAAATTAATATATCAAGTTGGAAGCCAGTGGTGAGTTGCTGTCTTATCATGGGACTATTATTCTTAGCTAGCACAGTGTGAAAAAAGCAGTTCAGCTCCCTTTCACTTAAAGAATGATGGGCATAAATAAATGTTAGGAAAGGTAGGGCAAACACACAATAGGCTTTTCAGATGCAAAAAAAGCCACCTTGAAGTAAATAATGCCCTGAGATTTCTGCAGTCCTTACTCACCTCGATGGTTCTTACTCAGGCAAATAGTTTCCCGGATGACGAAGGAAGTATTCGTGTTAAGGGTTATAAATGTGAGTAAGAACTGCAGGAATGAAGTGAATTTTTGAAGTGTGATCTTTCAGAGCCCTCCAAACCAGAAAACGACTGTCAGAAATTAATAGCACTTAGTTTACCAAATCAAAAGAAAACCAGGTATTTGTAAAGAAGGTAGCTTTTTTTTTTTTAATGGTGATTACAAGCAAAATGTGTGCTTTTCAACAGGCAGTGCCTTTTATTTAGTCAATTATTAATTTATATGCTGAATCTAACCATATTCCTTGATTTTTAAGCTCCTGATGCCTCAATATACCATACACTTTAACTTAAAAGTTCTGTTTTGGAGAGTTTTAAAGATTAATGATATTGTAAAAGTGTATTTGCTTTTATTTATGTGTTTTTTTTTTTTTCCTAAAGTTAACTTATTTCTGCTTCACAGGGGACTGCAACATTAGAAGGCTTGGACAGAACTGCAGTTCCCCAATTAGGAACAAGCTCCCTGAGGAACCTTACTGTTATCAGCTTAGCAACATTAGTATATTTGTTCTTAAAACAATGATGTATTTAACTATTGGTTTGGAAATCAGAAATAACAATAGAAAGTAGGACGAAGATTTGTTTCTTTAAGAAAAGAAAGCAAAACCTTGTAAAACTGGTATCGGAGCATAAGGAACCATCACCTGTTTCTGCTGAGAGAAACGAAAGTGGGAAATGTTCAACTTTGCATAGCATCCCATGTCTCTGACTGCACCTCACAGCTCCGCCGTAACAATTGCCAGAGTGAATTTAAAACCAACTCACCATCTGCCTTATGGTGTGTGCCAGGTGCTCTGTACTGTAGCACAGCGATTCGACCTTTTGCTTTTCACTAGTGAAAGTTTCTTGTACGTATTCAAGGTATGTCTGAAACGTATAAAGCCCGCTGGAGATTTTCTTCAAGCATTTATCCTGAAATGAGAAAAAGGTGAGAAAGTCAGAGCTGAGCAATGCCTCGATCACAGATACAGAGTCTGGAGGTCTGTGCCACGCCAAAGCCGCCTGGAGCCAAAGCTTTAGGTCAGCTTCCAGGGGTTTTTGGAGCAGACAAAAGCCGCCCCAGGCATACAGGATTAAACCAGAAAGGAGAGCGGTTTCTTGCCTCGTTGAAGCCGGCGAGCAGGCACCCATCTTCCTCCGTCACTTTGGGGAGGTTGAGGTTGTTCTGGACGAGCATTTCCATGCTGTTCTCACAGACGGTAAACTTCTCGCACATCTGGGGAGAGACACCGA
>NW_008621103.1:0-30457 GCF_000691845.1 Merops nubicus | reverse complement strand
ATAAAGAAGAGTAACTTCTGTAAAATTTAGTATTAAACAGAGTCCTTGAGGATTTTTTTTTTTTTAAATTAAATATTTAGAGCAAGTAAGGACTGTTGTTTCTTCTCCATTTGTCCACAAGACTTGAGACATAGGCTGACACCCATCTAATCCCATTTTCATGGAGCTTCATATTCTAAGTGAATCTCTACCTTGATGTGAAAGGGGTAAATATTGACTCATTACAATGTATTTCTATTCCTGACTGCATTCTGAGTTTGAATTCCATGAATAGAAAAATTATAGCAAATAGAAATAGAAAGTTATAATATGTAAAGTGATATATTACCATTATGGATTCCTAACTGCATAGCAGTTTGCTCTGAGTTTTCCTGTTCTTCAGGCAGCCATGGTAGCAGAAGTGTATTTGACAGTGCAGAACATGACAAAAAGTTTGGGACTGTTATGGTTTAATCCTTGCTAGCAACTAGGCACCTCTCAGCCTCTTGTTCACTCCTCCCCCCTCCCAGTGAGATGGAGAGACTTGGGAAAAAGAAGTAAAACTTGTGAGTTGAGATAAGAATGTTTTAATAACAGAAACAAAATAAACAAAATAACTGAAACAAAACAAAATAATAACAGTAATAAATAACAATGATAATAATTAATAATGTAACAATAATAGTAATGAAAAGGAATATCACAAAACAAAACAAAACAAACCTAAAAAGAGATAAATAAATCCCAAGAAAAGTCAAATGATGCACAATGCTATAGCTGCAATCCGCTGACTGATGCCCAAGCAATGACCTGCCCTCCCCTGCCAACTCCCCCCAGTTTCTGTACTGAGCATGACCTTCTGTGGTGTGGAATATCCCTTTGGCTAGCATGTGTCAGCTGTCCTGGCTCTGTTCCCTCTCAGCTTCTTGTTCACCTTCTTGTCAGCAGAGCATGGGAAAC
This sequence comes from Merops nubicus, assembly GCF_000691845.1. NCBI lineage: Eukaryota > Metazoa > Chordata > Aves > Coraciiformes > Meropidae > Merops > Merops nubicus. Next base: position 29,518 of record NW_008621103.1, on the reverse strand, counting down.
TGAAAAATCCTTTACTTAGGATAAGCACTACTCAGCAGCAACTAAACCATCAGTGTGCTATCAATCTTCTCACACTGACCCCAAAACACAGCACTGTACCAGATATTAGGAAGGAAATTAGATCTGTCCCAGCCAAAGCCAGGACAAGGATCATGGAAAGTGATATTTTTCTTTTTGGGATGGAGTTCAGGGCTGCCCAAAGCTCACAGGTAGTTCTGGTTTCTTTTGCTGCATTTGATTTAAGAAAAAGGGAATTTAATTGGCCAAGCTATTTTTTTTTACCAATGTATGCAGCGGAACCACCAAAATTTTAAGTAAATAAAATTCATCTATATTGTTTAGACTGAAATAAAATATATCAAGACAAATCTTCACCTGACCAATATCTTTGCAGAGTGCAGGCTTCTGGGTTTGCTCTCATTCTGACTAGTTTTTCTAACTTGGCAACTTACTGGTTATATGACATTGGTTTTGACAGTATTCATTTTGGAAAGGCAGTCATGGTTGGTACTGTGGGCAGACAGCTTGCAGGTAGCCCCAGCACTGATGGAAGAGGGATCCATCTGCAGCTGCGGCCTCTCCAAATGACCATATGGATTTACTGGAGCTGAGTAAGGAGCATGCCCATCCTTTTTGGCACAGCTGTATGAGGTTGCTGCAGATGGAACTAGAGAGGGTGTATAACAATCCTGCCAATGCCCTCAGCCACCTCTAATGAGCCAAACTGATTTAAATCTCATAAAAGTTAAACCTTTTTTTGTTCTTTCATCAATTCTATAGAAACTTTAAAAATCAATCATCCTATTCTATCTTTACTCAGCTTCCAATATTGAATTAAAATACTAGATTGCTTGAGGAACTAATTTTATCTCTTTCCTTACAAAAACTTAAATCTTCTGGGCTTCCAAAAGGAAGACTGAGCTCTGCTGAAATACTCTTTTGTTTACATCTTCTAACATACTGCCTTTAGAGGCAATTCAGACAGTCCAGTATTACTGCTCTAAATCCCTTCCCACTGCATCCTTTTTGTTTTCCCATACAAACTTCTCTTCACACAGCAGTAAATCACATACTTAGAATAACAGTGATTAATGCTAACTTCACTTCAATCATTCTTCTCCATAGGCCTATGTCAATCAGGAAAATTTCCTGTCTTGTCCACAGTCCAGTAGAGTTGGAAGGCAAGTCAAGTTAGCATTTATATAAGTAAAATATACAACTTCTTAAGTCACAGCATTCTGAGTTTGACTATTATAGTACTTTTTATTAACTACATTAAAAGATAATTATCTTATTTTCTATTATACGTAAATGTATAAAAGCTGATCAAATTGCATTGAGCCTAAGACTGAAAAGACATGAGGCTGGTTTTCTGTAAAGCATTTCCTTCTTTTCTAGCTTTTTGGAGTTTGACTGTTAATATGTGTCAGACTAGCCTTGGTAGAAACTAATATAACTCATCTTACTGCAAAAAAATTATATTTTTTTTTCCTACTATAATTAAAATGCAGAGCAAACAAAGTTCCTTGGAGACAAAGAAACCCAAATAAAACACACATTCTGGATACCATTATGATCTGTGGTGATATTTGGGAAAAAGCAAGTAGAATAGTTTAGCCCCTCAATCTTACTATGTTGTTACCCAGCAAGTGTTGAAGAGAGAGGAACTCTTATCCACAAAAGCCAGGTTTTATTAGAACAGAAACAGCCATGAGTAATACTTCTAAGTAGCTCACTTTTAAAATACCTATGAAAAGAGAACTCAAGGTGAAACAGATATCGAATAAGAGACTTTGTAAATAAATCTCTCCAAGCTGTGTTCTGCTTTTGTGTGTGTTCTTTCTCTTGGGTTTATTCCCTGCCCCTGTCTTCTGAGTTGCAACCAACTCAAATTCCTTATGTCCCAATGACCTCTGCTTCTTTGCTGTACACAGGAAGACTTCTCCCTTAGGGAGTAAGTGGCCATGAGAGGAAGAGGGTACTTCTCATCTGCTGCTTTCTGGAGACTGCTGCTCGACACAGGGTGCAGGAAGCTGGCTGCCCATCCATATCACTTATGCAATCTAAAGTGACTCCAAATTAAACAGTAAAATTATTACCCTTCATCTCATGGTTAAACTGAAATTCTGGTTATTTTCTTTGAAGTCATCCCAGAAATATTTTCCCTGGGAAAATCCTTCTGATTTCTGCTTCTCAAATTTACACCTAACTGAAAGAAAATGTAACAAATGGCTGCAAAGACTAAATCACTTTATTAGAATTTTTTTTAAAGTATGATTTTTAACACTTCAAAAAAATTATCAAGTTATTTTAAACAGGAGTCAAATGCTGTGCATAGTTTTATACAGTGATAGGAGGTTGTTGGTATGATTAATTTGTCTACTCTTGCTTCTATTTCTGCCAGTATTTGAAGATTCAACGCAAGGCATGATTCTCTGTGACTCTTAGGAGTGCTGCTGAAAAAAATGAAGGCAACTTGATATATCTAGTGCTTTAAAATAACATGACAGTCCCTTTCTTAATATGTCTTTGGTAAAACCTTGCTGGAGAAAACAATGATAGCTGAAAAAACTCTTGAAGAGAGGATTTTTTTTTCCACAATATGTGGCATTTAAATTTAATTTAAACAAATAATTTAACTAAATGGAGAACACTTAGCTGTCATTGATGCTACCATAAACCTACATTTTTAGGAATTTTTTTTTTCCAGGATAGTTGGAAATTCAGCCACGTAAGTTACTTTACTGTGCCTTTTCCTACAATCATTGCTCTCTCCTGTTCAGTGACACAAAAATGTTGATCAGAAATCATATCTGTATTGTTCAATATCTCAACATTATACTCAGTTTACAGCTTCTTTTTATTGCTTACCCATCTAAGTAAGATGAAGCACTAAAATATTGATTTAATTATAGCTTTGTTTTTAGCTATTCTGAAAATGAAGAGTTTTGAAAATTAAGTATTTCAAAGCTGGTATCAAAGTAAACATCCCGTGCTAATCTGTAAGTACAGTTAAGGTAAGATGTATATACCAGGTCATATTTCACTGGAGTGGTTGGAAAGGAAGTTAGTGCCCTGTTTTAGTAAGAATAAGCATTAATAGAAGTGTTTCAAACTGGAAGCTTTCTGGAGAAAAAAAAACCAAGCAGTAGGTCATTTACAATCCCTTTCCACTACCAGTTTCTGGACTTCCTCTCTGCCAGTAGACTTCCACAGGCCAATTAGAAATAACTCTTTAAAACAAAGTATATGTAAAAGTAATAAATAAAATTAGTGGGTTTAAATAAAAAGTAACTTATTACTTTATTTTTCCGTGTTTATTTTAACCAATTAGTGTGCTACTACTTCCAAAAATATGGAGCATTTTTGTAAAAGTGTGAGCAATGTTTTTTTGATGAGCTACACCATGATAGGAAGTGACATGCTCTTCTCTCTTGTGTACTACAAAGAATACCTCAAATAATGAACTAGGAGACTAAGGAATAATATAGTAAAATCGAAGAATTTTTTTGAAAAATTTCACATAAAATTTATATTGTTGACCTCTTTATATATTGCATATTGTTAAATCACACACTCTGAAATATGAAAACCTCAATTCTTTTTTATATATGTTTGCTTAGTCGATAAAACTTGATACACAATGTTTTTAAACAGGTTATGTATTCTGCAGAAGATGATCTGCTTAAAATAACTATTACTTCTAAGATAAGTTTGTTAAATACACTGAACTGGGTAGATTTCCTTCATTGAGGCTACAAACAATGGAGCTCTGAAAGTCAGAGTCCTGTAAAGGCAGACTGTTAGTCTACAGCATGCTTCACTTTCTTCAGCCATCAACCTTGATCTGATAACACTTAATACTGAAGTCGATGGTTTTCAGTCAGCCAGCCCCATGGCTTTTTCTAAAATGTTGCTCAGGAACAGATGAAAGCAAAACACAGTGTATCTGGAGACTTTTTAAAGTAATTATAGATACAATTCCCTACATCATTAATTTGAGATATTGTATAATTGATTTGGGATATTTTGTAACCTTGTCTCCGAATTTCTCTGTCTGTCATATGCAGGAATAAACTTTAACTCTTACTGACTGATATGCAGATAACAGGAGAGCAAATACCACATTATCATGAAAATAAAGGTAAACTTACTGCTTCAGATATTTATTTTACCTTTGAGTAGGTCCTTATTAACTCAACAGAAATTAAAAGCTTGGACTACTGAGGCAAAGCAGTCAGAACAGTCATTTGCTTGGTCACAGAGAACAGAGACATAAAGGTAAATACACTGTTAACTTGGTATGGATTAATCGATAACTGTAAAGGGTAAACCTTTGAGTAATAAATTATGTATATATATTATAAATGTGATGTTCTTCAAGTTCTGTTGCTTAAGAGACAGAAACTTCTTAGCTTATGCCTGGAAGAAATGGCAGGTTAAAAACCTGGTTGTCATGTACATCATGTAAATTGAGTCAGTGTCAGTGCAAAACAGTGTATGGCAGAAACACTGGACATTTTGAAATTCAAAAAGCAAAACATATACATTAATAATTTTTAAATTCCTTTCAGTCTCTATTTCCTAATACCAGCAGTGATAAGGTTGCTTGCCCACTGCCTCAGACATTAGGTAATGTTCTATTACCTGCAAATTAAATCAAGCATGCTTTTAGTGACTGTGTAAGTATACACATATGCAATTATGTGCCTCTTTCAGGTTTCTAGTTTACAGTCTTTAATTTTTTTTTGTCATTAATCCACTAACATTTGCCTATTAACTGCACTATAGTTGTTATAACAATATAAAGCAGCCATATGGGATACTCTTCTTTTGTTCTGAATTATCAAAGTTCCTTCAGTGTAGCTTAGCAATATTTTATAGCACTGTGTTTTATTTTATTTTGTGTATATATTTTGTGCAATAAATGAAGCAGTGCAAAATTTGTGGTTGAACATTATATTCATGAAGGAATGCACATTCAGTTTGACAAAATCCATTAGATAAACTCACACTAAAGAAAGTGGTGGAAAAAATCAGAAAAAAATATTTGAATTTTTACTTCTCAGGTAAAACAACAAATAGTGTTTTGGAACCAGGTTTTTACTCTGTTAACAATCAAAACCTATTAATATCTCTGCCTTATTTGTGAGACATTGAACTGTATTGTTCTTACTTTTCTGTGGTTTTCTCTTTTGCCCATGTAAATATCTTTGCACTTGCCACACTTAAGATTCAGAGAAAAAAATAGAGCTAGCAAAGCTTATCTTCTACCTGGTTTTATAGTCTCTCTACTAGGAATATGTAGACATAAGATCAAGGATATTTATTCTATCCTTGATGCATGTGCATAACTCTTGTAAAGTTTAATAGGAATTATGTGCATACTAAGTGAAAACTACCCCTGTGGGGTAATGAAAAGGACTTTGGTAAGCTCAGTGGAGAGGGAAGAGTCAATCTCTTATATTTGAAGAGATCTGAATTGTCTTGAAGTAAATATCTCTCACTTTTTTACCGAATATTGTGCATTTCCACGTTGATGAAGCCCATGTTTTCCTCCTTTAGCAATGATTTCCTCAAAATGGCTTTTCTCTGCAGCTTCTCTGAAGGAGGTAATTTGTATTTTGGCTTTACATTAGAATTTCTACACCAGATAAAATGGGGCTATGAATTGTTCAGTGCCATCAATTTTATATGTATTCTACTTCTGCAGGGGACCGTCACTTTCCAGTCTCCAGTAAGTCACTCACCAGTACAGCAGCAGTAATAAAAATCACAGTTTTCTATTCAGTGTTTTTATTCTAGTCTTATCGTATGATATCTTTTGCCCTCGTGCTACATTCTGATGGTAAATTATTTCACTGAGTACTGTGCTTTGAAACGTTCAACTTCACCATTTGTCAGAGCTCAGGATTTCATTAAAGAAAACTTGAATTAAAAGTTGGACATAGCTTGTAATAAATACAAATGCAGGTATCTTCTGGGTCATATGTCATTTCCTGGTAGAAATATATAATTGATTTATTTTACTTCAGGGCTTTTTTTTTTTTTTTCCAATTGCCTGCTAAAGAATGGCTTATAGTAATGTGTGAGACACTGTTTTAGAAGACAATTATTTTCTTCTGTAATTCTTACCACATGTTCTAGATTACTACTGCCTCTTTTTGCTTTTTTTTTATCATAATTCGACAGCAGAATCTGGAGCTGGTGAACTCAGCAACTCTCTGGCAAAAGGGCATCCAAATACCCCTACTCAGGAATTTTTATAAGAACTACATTTCAGGCTGTGTTCTATATATTACATTTCAGGGAATGCAGAGCAATGAAGAATGAGGATCATAAAGTACATCTAAATTTCACTTTCTCACTGCATCAGAGCATCATGCAGTCAGTGCTGTACCTGTTGCTTTGGACAGTTCAGGGGAGAGAACTTCTGCACTTGTGTAGCTCATCAAAAGTTCTCAAGCTGAAACTTCCATATAGCCATTACCTGTTTGGTTCAGCAAAGTCACAGGAGACATTCTGTAGATGTTTAGCTGCAGGATAACTATGCAGCTGACGCTGCCCATTTAGGAGAGGCACTAGGGCATATTTGTAATGTATCAATACGTGCCAAGACCTTTGTCCCTTTTCACAAATCGGGCATCTTTTGTGGTGTTCATCTGTTACTGAAGAGTTAATGTGAAAGGATACCTACCTAACAGCAATTCATACTTCTTGTGCTAGTGACCTTCTTTGGAATGGGATAAGGACATACCTCCCTGGGAGAGAACCAGAAAGGCTGTATAAATTCAGTAATGTTCTCCTGAATTTTTACCTGTCCTAAGCTAAACTTTCCATAGTGTTTGCTTAGGCTAATATCAACAAACCACACAGATTTGAAAGATGATCTCTCAAGGATGGAATCAAGGTGCAGAATCAATCCTCGTGAGTCAGGCAGCTGAGGACAAAGCAGATTCCCAGCATGGTGCAGCAAGGGCAGGTTGTTCCAGAGAGCAAGGTGAGCCAGCAGCTGAGGATGACAATCAGGCAGGCAAGGATGATGACAGACTTCCAAGCTTAGTCCCCTCGCCTGCTCAAGGTGAGCAGAGCAGGTCTGGTGTCACCCAGGAGTTCAGAGCACCGCAGAAGTCTGTAGCAGAGAGGCACCAGCACCACTGCAGCATAGCTTGGCCAGGACAAAGGGACAAGAAGGCCAGCTAAACAAAATTGCCAAGCAAGGTGGAGCAGGGCCTGCTTCTCGTGGCTCTTTCTCACACAGCTCTTTCAATACACGGCTGTCTGACCTGAGGTCACACGGCTGCACCAAAATCTAGACCTAAGACCAGGCAGACAAGCCCCTGGAGGAGTGAAGGAAGAATAAGTTGCATTCCTGGCTCAAAGACATCTGCATTTCAAAAGTTACAACAGTATTTAATCTCAGTCATGTTGATAGATACTGAGAACAGAAATAAAGAAAACGCATCATGTCCTTCAGTCTTTATACAATTGTACAACCCCAACTTTATACAATCTGAAGGTCTGGCAATTTTAGATCTTTCCAAGTGCTTGATACCAAGAGATGGCAATAAAAATGGTGTGAGAGGGGAGACATGATACTCTATTTTTAAAATACAAAAGGGAGAACACTTCTGTGAAGTCATCTCTGCAAGCCAAGCCTGAAAACTCTTAACAAATGGAAAAAGAGGAAATCTGGAATTTATAATTAGTAATTAGAGAGTAAATTAATCTGCTATGAGGAAATCTAGCTTATCAAATTGTATCAATAAGAGACAAAGATATATTAGTTTTGCATATTTTTCATGCCTCAAGTGAATAGGTACAAAACAGTCACAATACTTGCCAAAGACAAAAAACTGTGATCAAACTCTGGTTCAAACTGGGATATTTTGCACAGTTTATCTGAAATACAAATTCAGATTGGATTCTCTGGCTCAGGGAAATAGGATGATCTCTTCAGGGCTGCTGGCCTGCAAACTTTTTTAGTGTATGACACGATATTTTTCAGGTTAGAGAAAGATGAGAACTTGCATGTATCCTCTTTGCAAATCAACTGACTTATTTAAGGGGGAAAAGAAAAAAAAGGAGATTTTGCCAGAGCTATTCTAAAGGGCTGTTGAAATTCAAGTCATCTGCATACCTGTATAAAGGAACAGTCGATATCATTGAGTGGATTTTTCAACTCATCTGTATCAAAGGATGAAACTGATTCCAGCCAGCTTCTGCCACAGCCTCAGCCATGCACTGCATGCAAATCCCCAAGCAGAGATTTCGAGAACATTCACGCAGTACAAACCTGTTGTTCACAGTCCAGTAAATTTATTGCTGAATAACAGATGTTAAAAGGAAATTTAGGCACCGGCATCCAAGACTGGATTATCAGCTCCCAAAACTGGCCTGGGCTTCAAGACATGCAACACTGTTCCTGCCAAGTCAGTGAAGCTATGATATGCATTTGGCGTGTGGTCAAGTCTTACTAGGTGAAAGCCAACAATCTGTGTCAATCAAAAGACTGATGAATAGCAAAATGGTGTGTAATTTTAGTTTGATGAAAAATTGGAGATGAATTTTGCTGCCTGAAGTACACATTTACTGTATTAAGGCAATGTAACGCTGAACATGAGAGCATTAGAAAGACAAATATGAAGGTATTCAGGTCATGGTATACTGAGATAATTGACAAGGCTGAACTTCTATTAATTTCTTTATGGGCAATAATGAAATAAAATGTGGACTAATGCAAAAGCATATTCATACTAACTGGAAGGGAAGAGAGTTGCTGTCACTAAAAATACAACTACCACTACTAAGCTTCTCATCATTAACATTTTCATAGCAGGCACAGTTTTGTTAGATACTGCTAGACTTGAAAATTATTGCTAGAATTTGCCACTTCAGGTAGCAGATTCTGCTGCCTTTATTCAGTGACCACTTTTACATACATTTACTGTATAACAACAGTAGAAAGAATTTTGCCTCCTCTGATGCCCTTTTCTACTAGCACTTTTCTCTTTGCTCTCCCACAGATTGCCTCCTCTGGGACTTATTCCCCCCAAGGTGCTCATGGAGACTACATAGTCCATGCTGTTTTAGTTACTTTCATCAGTGATATGGGGTCATAAGAGAGAACAATGGCCCAATACCTGTAGGTATCCCCACTTTCTACTGTAGGTATCCCTACTTTCTACTGTCAAAAATTGTGGGGGGGTTGAGATTTGCAGACAAAGGCATTTTAAAATATTTCCAGTTCTGTTAAGGCATAAAGGTTTAGTTATGAATCTTTGGATTCTTTCACTCAGCTTGTATATCATAAAAACCACTAACAGGTGACTGTGTATTGCAGCTAGTAGGTTTGTGGGGGTGAGACGGAGAGGGCAGAAGGTTGGATATATATGAAATATTATTATATATATAAATATAGATAGATAGATATAAAAATATGGATTACATGAAATATGGAGAACAAATCCATTAGGGAATGTAATTTACTATCCACAGCCGTTTTCTATGATTCTACTGTAATGAGCAAAACAATCCAAATTACTTTACAACATCCTCATACAAAAAGGTCCAATGTTAACTATACAAGCAGTAGTCCCACTGAAAACATTTTATAACAGATATAACAGCAGTTTCAGAAAGACATTAAGTATCTTTGATTTCACTTTTCTGGTGGTTCAGCAACAAACTGGTTATCAGTCATATAAACATAACTTTGCTAAACTCCCATCTCCATATACTCAGGATAGAAGAATATAGGGTAAGAACTTTTTAGTTTGGCTCCTGTCTTAACTATACTGATATAAATAGTACTGTATTTGCATATTTCAGAGCTAACCATTGTTCAGTACAGGCAACAAGTGATTAAACTCGTCCATTATGCTCTGTTCTGTCACTGTGATTTTGGAACAGCCTCAGCTGAAATGTGTTAATCTCCTAAAGAGATGCTCAGCTATTATTGATGAAATGATTGCTCTTAGTGTACTTTAGGGCAAAATCTAATTGACTACTCTGAGCTATCTACAGCCCTTGTTTAAATTAAGCAAGTTCAGCTGTTTGCTTTGTTTTGAACTGGAACCCAGCTAAAGCTATATCTCAGCTGGAAGGCTGTGAATTGCAGCTGACTGCTGTTATGTCCTCAAAAAGCACATAATTGAGACACTTTAATCCAAATCTCCTGTATGTAAAGGCTACAGTCCAGTCAATTAGCATGCGATTTGCTGGCTAATTATGGAGCCTGACTGAAAAAAATTTAAATACAGAATATGTTAGGAATTACTTAATGAAATTAATGAAAGTACTTATAAAATCTCATGCAAGAAACGAAATCAAACCATTAAATATTTGAGAGTACTGCTCAGCCTCTCATCAGCATAGGGAAAAGCTCCAAACAAGCCACTTGCTTTAAAATGTCTTTTACTCTATACCATTATTTCCTATGGGTGTGTATTTGTGTAAAGGCACACTGAAACTTTTTTTACTGTATATACACAAATTTACCTTCTGTGTAGGCAGTTTGTTACTGGTCTTTGCATGCCAAATGTGCAGCATTTTTTTCTAAATCCAAACCGTGTGTGGATATCTTTTGTAAAACCATTTCTCCAAGTGCTCAGATAAAGGATTTAGAGAACAGCATGAGTGATCTGGTTAAAGACAGACACTTGCACACAGCTTTTTGGTGTAAGGATCAAATTATGTCCATCTGGGCCAGGAATCATCTCCTACAATTCTAAAGAGGATGCTGCTTTTGTAGCCAAGGCAAAGCATATTCTAGCCAGGCCTTAAGTACGTTTCATGGAAGAGACATAATACTATTGGATGAAAATGCCCCAAATGGACAGTTTCTCAGTCAGCTAAACTCTACAATGCAAAAAGAAATGTTATGCCACACTCAGAAGGAGGTGCCTTATTGATTTGATCTGCCCCAGGGTAAGATTGTTAGAAGAGTAGTAAAATAATGAATAAAACTAAAAACATACCCCAAACAAATCTACTCAGTGTAGAAACTCTAAAATTAAACTTCCATGTATTATTTAAATGCAGAAAGTTTAATTTCCTGGAAGGAAACCATACTATTTATATGTACTTTGATATAAGCTTTATATTACTCTAGAAACTAATAATTAATTGCAAACACATTTTGAGCTATGGTGAGCACTTTTATTGGACAATTTGGTACAGTATGTACTGAAGTATGTTGTTGAAGATAGTCTGAGAAAGAGAACAATAGAAACTATTAATTTATATGAGAAAATGTGTTTTTTTGAAGCTTCCTTATGTGAAATTAAAAAAATAATAAAAAATCCTAGGTATCTACCATTTAGGTTAGTGAAGTATATCACTCATCCTTACAAGACTATTTTGTAGTATGATTTTACTGAGCTTTTTTCATTAGCTTTCCTCACAGTCAGATTATTCAACTAATCTTCAGGTAATTAACCTCTATTTACATTTGTAAAGCTCTGCACTAGACTCATGGCAAGGAAATGTAGATATTATCTATCTTTAATCACAGAGCATCGATGGAGGAGCTTATGGTTGTACAATAAGCATTAGGTGCAAAGGTATGCTGACTTAAATTTAGAGCTACCTTATCAGATACAACAGTATAAAGTCAAGCTTTCAAAGAAGTCTCCATGAATGACAGAACCAGACTTTTGCAAAAGTATTTCTTTATGAATATTTACAAAACTGTGAACTAGCAAAGCTAGAGGGCTTGGAGCAGTTTGAATCATGTTGGTGGGGTTGCAGGAAGACAAACCAGCTAACAGCTTTAACTTTTTAGAGATTAAGGCCCCATGTGCCACTCAGCTGATCAGCAGTAGGTGAGATGCAGGTACAAACTGTAAGCAAAGATCCTTGGTGTAAGCAAGCTGCTGGTGCTTCCAAGGCCCTTGAAGAGGTGGGGTGATGTAGTGTGCATGCGTGGAGGTGAGTTGCTGCAGTGTTTCTCAACCCTTTTCAGCACTATTAAATAAGAGCTCTAAATGATGCATTATCACAGAGGCAGAATTTGTTTCTAGATTTCCCACTGAGCTCTGAGTACAGGCAGGCAGCATGTCGCATTTAGTGGTTACTACTCTTTGTGACTTTACCACATTGGATATTGAATTACTCTCTCACCATGAATACCAACTGATCAGCTGCTAATGTTTATTGTTGACACATTAGTAGAATTACTGTGCCTGAAAACATCTTAGATATAATGTGTTACTCTTTTCTTGAACAGGTATAACACTGCCTTTTTTTCTTTTTTTTAAATAAGCATCCCTCAGACCACTGCATATGATCTGTTCTCTCTGCACTTCCTGAAATGGACCTGTAGGGATTTTCTTGGTAATGGTTCTGAACATGTGAAAGCTTTTTAGAGCTTCCCAGTATCTCAGCAAATGTCATTGCCCAGCTTTTCTTGTGCTTTTACATGCTATTCCCCTCTCCTGTGATGCAGGGGAGGAGGAAGAGGAATAACAAAAGATGGATTCCTGTACTTCAATGCTACAAAAACTAGTGGTGATTCTCTCCTTGCACATGCTCCCTTGCACTGCCCTGTCAGGAGAGTAGCAGATGCTGGTATCAAAGCTATTACATCATGAATTAGTTCTCCCTTATTTTTTAATTGCTTGTGGCTGCAAATCTTTTCATCTAACAACTCGGAAACCCTGTGAATTACTCTGAGTTTCAAGCATCTTCACCTTGACTGTATTTGGAAGCTGTGTTAACTTGACAAGAAGGCATTTAAAAATAACTTTGTTAAAAGCCTGCAAAGCCCTGCAGATGTTTAAGAAAGAGTTACGATATTGATTTTGACTTGAATTAAACTAATTCATATTGATACGACCTAGTTATAGATTGAATCACAATGTCCATGCAAGGTTTTGTTGTGGTTTAACAATGCATTACTAAGCTAATATAAAAAGTAAACTCATTTAGCTTTAATGACACAAGAAGCATGGTTTAAAGCAATATATGCTCTGAAATTTAGATTAGGTGCTTAGATTCTTTACTGCTTTTCAGCTCATGCTTTCCTGAGTCTGTATACCAGCATATTCCTTAAATTTCCTGATTTGCAAATAACACTGAGTAAATACTTCATTAATAGGTCTTAGAAATAATTACAGGCAAAGAGGTGATTTAGAAAGGAGATCAAACTGTAAGAATTCTAGAGAATGTGATAAGAATATTAAGAAAGTTAATAGTTTTCCAGATAATTTATTTCATAAACTTCTGTAGTTGGAAAACTAATTCCTTTTTGTCATTTTTCTGTTTCATGGACTTAAGTTAAATTCTACAGAAAAATCATCAGCTGGCTGAAAATACTGAATCTAGTATTTCCATTAGAGAAAAAATATCTTAATGAGTTACAGTGTTTAACACTTCATGAAGAATTTGCACCATTATTTAGCTTATAGAACCTTTAGGTCATTGACAATTCTAACAGTCCTAAGTTTATCTGGCTTTGTTTCACAGTTTTAGCTCTAGCTTCCATTCAAAATCAGATTCATTTTTTATACAAATTTTTAAATTAAGCTATGCTTTTTTTTTTAAAAATAGCTATCCATGAAGATTAAAAAAAAAACAAGTCAAAGTTAAAGCCTTGAGATGAGCTTCCTGCATCTGTGGGTTCCCTGCTGTCCACCTGGATGCCAGGTCTCTAGTGCTTGGACTTTTAAGCCTCCCTCTCTGTGGAAGGATGGTCCTTGTTCTGTGAGGCTGCCCAAATTTTTTACATGGTAATTCCAAATCTAGAAGCCAATACTGCTTTACGAAGTCCCTATGTTAGGACTGCTCCAAGAGTGAGCATAGCTTGTCAGGAAGCTGCCTTGTGCTCTGGGTGTCTTGAGTTCTTCAGCATTGTGTGGTACAAAACCAGTTCTTTTGGGCTCTTATGTTATAGAACAGTTCCATTATAATAGGATAACTGATTTCCTTATCTTCCAGCCTTATCTGAACAAATAGTTTAAATGTAAAAGATCAAAAGATAACCTTGACACCAGAAGGTGTATTTTAGCCCTGGTGCAGGGAGAAGACTGGCATGTAGATTATAATCAGTAAAAAAGTAGCTATGTTCCCATGATGCAATGTTATTTCACTGTTGACCTTTGAAGTATATTGGCTGTAATATCAGTATTTCTGTGACTGAGTCTGTTCTCTTCTAGTTGAAAGACACAGAAGGGCAGGGGCATGTAAATGCAGAATCTCACTTAATCTTTCAGAAAACAGTGAGGCTGCAGGAGCGTAGATTGCTGTTGGGAATCTCACACCTCTTCAGTCAGAATAATATAGCATGACGGCAGTAAAGTCATTCTTTCTGCATGGAGGCTGGGTGAGTAGAAAAAGATGATCTCACTGGGAAAATTATTATTCTGGAAGCAATTTCCCTATGAGGAGAGGACCACCTTCTGAAATGAATTATTGTCATAATAGTTGACATCAAAATAATACTGATTCAGGGTGTATTACTGGCATTAATGAAAATTCTGAGAGTTTAAAGGTAGTAGAGTCATAAATCCTATACAATGATGATTACAGAATGGCCACCTACTGTCACTGTAATGGCTGTTATCTAATCAGATACATAATTTGTTTGACTATATTAGGCCATTCTAAAACCATTAGGTTTATCGTGGTTGCCCATCATCTAATTAACCTATAACTTGACTCTTAACCTAGAAATTAAGAATAACTTAAAGAGTGTATTATAAATCTACTATTTAAAATAAGAATCTATGTGAATCAGTGTCTCTAAAACCACAATAAATGAAAACGGATACATTTCTGCTGTTAGAAATTACTACATCTTTATTCTAGAGACAGGAGCTGTACAGGACTACTTATGGACATGGTGTAAATAGGAAACCTAACTGAAACCTAGGTATTTGGAAAATTTTAAACCAAGCAATTACTTAGTAGACTATGCAAAAGGATGCAGTTCTTATTAATTCATTCTCTTTAGCTGACAGCTAACCTGTGACAGATAAGGATCTCTTATTTAGTGATATATGTCTTTTTTCGCCTTCCGAAACTTCATAATATTTGATGTTGATCCACTGAAGTGCTGGGGTTATACCCCCAGCCCTGAATGAGGGTGGGCATATGGATGATGTCCACAACCAGGCAGGAAAGACCCTCCTGATTGGTTTTCACCCGGGGTCTGGCCAGCCTTGGGTGGGAACTGATGAGGAGATCCCCACCAGGTGCCCCCACCTCCCACATTAACTTGGAGGTGAGGCAAGAAGCCACCTCTGTACGACTGACTCTGCTTGCAGTGGGATCGTGAGGTTTGCCTGTATAGTGCATGTGCTGTGTGCGGGTTCTGGCTATTGGAAAGTCTCCCTGACTCTTCATGGCAAGTGGAGTTCCCAGGATGGTGGGACAAGATCATGAGTCTCTCTCAGGGAAACTACTACATAGTTGGACTTGTTACCTGGCTGATTCCATCTCCCATGACATGGTTCCTCGGCCAGCTCACTCCCTTCTTCATACAATATGCTGTGAGTGAGCGTGTTGACTTGTTCTTCCCTCTGGTTGTCTGGCATTTGGGATCTCTGGTGTGTGATGTGGGAGTGGAGGGAGGAGTTTGGCTGCTGCTTTGCCTATTCATGATGATATCATTCTATATTGGGCAAGTGATCAGCAGAAGATCCACTTAGCTCACCAATATTTTAATCTGGGGTAAAAAATGAGTGACCTATCTAAAATCATCCCTGTGGGCTCAGCTGGGTGCAGCACTGAATAGTACCTTTGGTTCCATATTAGTGGGTAATGTTCTGTGCATCTAAACTACTGGGTTTTGCCCATGTAAAGATATATATTATAATGTGTGCCTCTGCATATTCTTATTGTGACTTATCATTGGATAATCTACACTTCACTAAATTCTGGCTGTTCTCCATACAACAGAGCTTGATGACAGTAAGGTCTGGCTAAGCTTTAGCTGCAATTAAATAAATGTGAGGCTTTCAAGTTCTGCCAGTCACTTCTTTTGACTAGGAATTTGCAATCTTGTTTTCTGCTAACAGCTTAAATAAACACCTTTCCTTGCAGTCACTCTTCAGATAAAAGGTTAAGGACATTTCACTTCTCTCCTTTCCTCTCCTAATTCAATCTGATCAAGAAAGAGGGTAGAGAATTCTCTAATAGCAGTCCTTTTCTTCCAGTGTGGCTGTGTGGAACCTAACTCAATAACTCCTTTGTGTTTCATGCTGATGACAAATGACATGAGTCTGAGGCTTATCAACAGTATTTCTTTCCCCCTGGTTGGGATAATGAAAAATCCTTGAAATTACAGACTTTCTCATGATATTTCCTATCCCAAAGATCCTGAATGGATTCCTCAGCATCTTGCTACAGTTCTGAGAAGTAAGTAAGTGATTCTTAAATCTTCATAAATCACTGGCAAGGTGGTATACCCCTAATTTATGTAGGCTTTTCCTGTAATTTCAGGATATTTGAATGGTGGGGAGCTTTTTGTTTGGTTTTTTTTTTCACTCCCAATGGATTCATAAGACATAAATTCAATATACTTTTATATGACACAGTTATTTTATGTCTACATTTTTTTCACTGTATGTACTAAGGCATTTGTTACGTTATCAACATTGCTGTCCTCTTATTACACCTTATTGACTTTCTCTCACAGTTTAGTTCAATAATTTTTGTTTCTGCTTAAAACTTAGTCTTCCAAGTATAGCATTTCATTGAACCAAAGTGAGAGGACAGGTCTATTTTTGGTAGCACAGTAAATACATTGCATAAGAAAGACTGTATAAAGTATCCAGGAAATGAAATGGAGATCCTTTTTAGAAGATGAATTATTTTAAACTACCCTTCTGTTTGCCAAAAGAAAATATCTTTGTCTGTTCCTGTGCAAGCAGAGAGGGGCAGAACTGATTAACACTCTTAACAGTAGTATTCTGCATTACTGAATCAGTCTGAATGACACTGGGAGCAAACATCAACTTAAACACCACCATAAATGTATGAATTCTAAAATTAAAAAAAAAAAGAATGAGATTTGGGAGCCAAAAATTAGAAGGTAAAATTCTTAATAAGCTCATTTTCTTTTTTGGAGCTTTGATCAACTTTCTGCCCGTCCATAGGCATGGTATCACTCCATCACGAGTTCCACTCTATGCAGTGGCTTACACATAACATACACAGTATTCATGTGCAAGTTATTGCTCTGCAATTTATGGATAATAAGAGAAAAGGAAAAAAGCTAATTCTTGTACCTGGGAGATATGAGACCTTTCTCAGCAGAAGCCTGGAACCTGAAGATGTCCTTCACGTATGTATTTAGAAAAGTGTTCTTTTCAGTAGTTTAAAACAAAGAAAATGCCATGTCCTTGTGTAAAAGCTGAATATCTGCCAAGAGAGCCAATATTTGTTCAGTGATAGGTGGCCCAGTATACTTAAACCAGTAGTCATGTTTATATTCTATGTATTAGCCTAAAAGAAATTCAGGCCTGAGACTGAGACCATCTGCTCTTATGTGAAATGTCTGCAATAAACTGATCATACAAACTACCATTATACTCAGCAGATCGAATGGGCACCCTAAGAGAGCTATTATTCCTGAAAGATTTTACACATTACTCCTGGGATAATATGACCCTGTTTCTGCTAATTTCCTTGGTGAGACCAATGTGCCTCTTGTTAGCAGACACAGCCTTTCTCCCCATGTTGCCTGTGTAGGACATACTGTCATTAGACTGTGTGAAACCCTTGGAACAGGCATTCCCTGCATGGAAGGATTGAACTCTGACACAATATTTGTGATTCTGGATGAAGAGGTGGAGCAGTAGGGTCACTGCCTCAGCCTGCACTGAACACTCTCTTTTCTTTTTCCTGATTCATTTTTAAGTTATCTTCTTTGTTTGTGGTTTTGTTTTAATTTTTTGTGTTGTTTGATTTTTTGGTATTTTTTTTTCTATATATAATGGAAAGTTATTAACAGACTTTAAGACAGAATAAGATTATCAAGTAATTTGAAGGCTCAGTAGTGAATGTCTTTGTCTTCTAGAAACTTCAGCATTTAAAAGTTACTTTGGTGAATTATGAAGTCAATTAGATTGTTTGCAGGATGAATCTAGTTCTGTATTCATGGCCTTGCTTCTCAGATATCAGGTGCCCTTTTGTTCTTGCCTCTGGCAAGTATTTTGCTGTGAATTAAATAATTCAGGCAAAATAAATGGGAGAAAGAAAGATCTTGTAGTCCAGTTGCTGGTAAATGTATATGGATAAAAATGGTTTATAGCCTTTGCTTAAGGGAATATCTAATTATTTACACAGAATGTTAACATGGTGAAGAGGAGATTGAGAGCATCCACACCTGCTCCAGAGTTCTGGTATGCCTATCACACTCATGAGAGATGTAGAGCATGTGTTCACACACTCATAAAGAAGAAAATAAAAATACACAGCTCTTCTACCTCCTATACAGGTATTCCAGTAGTGATTTTTAATATTTTTGTTTTAAATACTGATCAGAGTAGGTCTCTAAATGTTAAAGAAGAATGAGACCCTGCAAATAGCATTTCTTCTATTCTTAGACTCCATAGTTCCAGAATGTTTATTAGAACCAAATACTTCCCTTCTTGTGTACCATAAATACATTAAATAATCTTAACATTAAAATTTATAGTCAAAGAACACTATGAAGACATTAGTTTGCATCTAGAATAAATAATATTTGCAGGCTGGACTGTTGCAGTTGTCTCCATACTTTCTCCTTGCATGATCATAAGTCTGCTGCTATCATCCAAGTTTTGTGTGTGTTTCTTGGTATAAACAAAATTCATCACATTATGACAGCAGTCCTAAATACATTTGACCATTCATTATAATAGCTTAAGGAAGTATATTTGCCCTTTTCCATAAGATAGTTTTTCATGATTAAAGAGTAATTTTTTTATTTACACATTTTTGGCACCTGTGATTTAATGTTATTTGCCTTTATTTTCATCAGAAACAATTCTTAAGGTCTGACACCCATCTTGGTTTTAACCAAGTGTGACTTCTTGTCCAGAATTTTGCTCAGTAAAATAAAATTTGCTGAATGTTAGTCATGAGGCACTATGTCAAAAGTGTCTTAGTAGGTCACCAATCTTTGATCTAGCAAATGAATACCATTTGATATATTTTTCATAATAATTGTTTAACATACAGTACAAAGAACTCCCAAAGCTTAGCTAAGGAAGATATTCAGTAGCCTGCCTGTGTGATAATAGGTCAGTTCTCAGTCACAACTGTATCGTACTTTTCTTGTTCATAATGAATTTGATGTCTGACTATGCAAGTTATTTATAGCAGGTAAAACAGCATATTTTCCAAAAAGTAATTTTTAGTTTTTAATATAAAAATCACTACTTCCTCTTTTAAAAAGCAAGTTATTCTGGAACAAAATGATATGAGATGACTCATTGCTAAATTTTCTCTTCTGTGAGGTGGAGTGCTTTTAAAAAGAAGTAGCTGGGAAGGTGTAATTACACATTATATTTTTAACCCATTTTCTCCTAATTTCTTTGCCCACACTGCTCTCAGTAAGTGCTGTCATTTTTACATGATAAAGCACAGTAGAATTACTAGGGGTCCTATTGCACTAACTTTGTTAGAAAGCTGCCTTTTTTTTAGACATCACCTATAACTTTCATCTCTTTAGGATCTAAGTTTTAAATATTCTAACACAGGGACCTAGGGAAAAAAAATCGTGAACAATATGGGTGAATAATACATTACATTGTCCAAATGCTGACTTTGTATCCACTTGTTTAATTCAATGTCCTTGGTCCTGAACTTTATTTGTATGTCTATTCCAATATCTTTGAGACATGAAAAAAAAAAAAAGAAATTAAGACTTGCATAGAAAACAATACATAGTGAGGTTTTATATTTAAAAATAATTCCAAGATCTTGGGGATGTTTAAAAATTATTTTGCCAGTTGATAATTTCTTTCATATGCATCTTCTAGTCATTTATCTCTGGCCTTCTATTTTTGCTAATTTGAAGAGCTCCAATGTCTTTCAAAGGTTACTAAAGCCTACCTTTATGCATAGGTAGCAGTGAAAAAATGCAAACTTTCAACCTAAATAGAGTTGAGTCTGGCTGAGGGAAGCATTTACTACTGTCCTTTATGAACATAATTGCTCCAAATGTAGCTGTGCCTTACAGAAGAGCTAACATTGCCAAAAGAAAAGATTACCCTGGAGGGACCTTCTAGTAAATCTTACCAACTACTATCTACCACTAATAATATGGAAAATATCTGCATGTTCTCATGTAATAAATTATTCTTTTCCACCAAAGATCTGGTAGGACATTACCTCTAGTGAAAAGAAAAATAATGGTGATTCAGTGAATCAATCCCTGTTTTGATTTTTCATTTTTTTAAGACTGGGCCATTACATAAAGTAAAGCAGTTTTGGAATTTTCTAGTTCTTTCTGCTTCTCTTGGCCTTTTGACTTCCTAAATCTCTACAAATAATGCTACTTGTGTTGACAATGTTGCACTTTCAAAGGATTTCCCACTACCTTTAATACAGCATTGTTTCTGGTCCAGATTTGATTCCTAACAGGCATGAATAGAAAAGTACTTTTCTGACTCGCCTTCAGTTATCCCAGAACACAATTTTAACGAACTATTTTATACCTCTTGAAGAATTTTCCAAATCAGGCAATATCCAAAAATCTCTTTAATGATCTTCCACAATGATGTGTATTTTTACCAGACAACTAGTTGAGTACAGCTACTTGAAGTAGTTCAGTAGACTGCCCTTCAATCACCAGCCTTCAAGAAATGGTATCTTTGCTGTTGCATACACTTCACAGCTGTAACAAGTAAATCTTGGCATTTCACTAGATCCAATGTTGCCTATGAAGTGTACACACCTGCTCTTCCTAGTGTATGTGCTATGTACTAGGTTATCTTTTCTTGGTGCAGATCTACTCATAATTACTTATGCTGATGGCACTTCACAGTTACCTTACAGAAGCCCATTAAACTCTGGACCCTGTTTTGACCCTGAAAACAGCTGCAGTTTCAGGGTGATGTGATTTCAAGTAGCTACCTGTGATTTCAGCAGTATGGAAAACCACACATAATTTCATTTTTTTTCAACAATGTTTTTAAATAAATGTGGTCCAATTAAAGTCTGCCAGGTATTAAGAAACTGCTCATCTTTCTGTTGCTAGCTTCTAACTCAGGCTTGATGATTGTCTTAAGTATGAGTGAACCTATCAAAAATAATAGATACTAAAGATATTACTGTTCTTTTTGCTATGCAGATTTTTGGCTGTTTATTATTTAGAATAAATTAGTTCAAATTCCTGGTTCTTGCATAGTAAGCATTAAGTGGTTGGAGAAGTGATGGGTTTTTTTCCCCTCTTTTATTAGAGATGAAGTTTTTCTATAAATGAACATGACATTGGGCTGATTCTACTTGGTCATACTTAATGAAGTGTTAGTGTGGCAAGTATGCATCTGTTTGGATCCCCCAAAAGACTACAAAATTTCATACACTCCAAGTATTCCTCTGTTTATTGAAATACATGCTTCTAACTTCACACAAAAATCCTATCTAAATGTTCACGACCTATTATTTAAAAAAAAAAAAAAGTTGCATATTAAAACTGCTAATTCCTGACCACTCTAGAGAGTGTTGCTGTGCTGAGTGTTTGTAAATAAAGGAATATATTTTGTGTCTCTAAGGCTTTTCAGTGAAGTGTATTGCACAACCAGCAATAGGAATCATGATTCCCAGAAGAGTGGTTCTCAGAGATTGCTTTCTGGCTCACAAGTACTTCACAAGCCTTTTCCTGGGTATCTGTAGAGCGCAATACTTTGTAAAAATACCATTAAAAGTAAGGGCTGAGAAGGAAAGTTGGATAAATACTTTCTTTTATCACTAAGTGGGTTGTAGCATAAAGGGAAATAAAAGATTTAAAGAGTTCGATAAAGAAAAACTAGATTCTTGAAGCTCCTGTACCTTGATTTCTTTAGTGCAGTTCACTACAGTTTGCATATGGCCAGACATCACAAGCTCATGCCAACAATACACTAGTTACCAGCTTGTTGTGTTCCTGGTTAGTAAGTGGCAATGCTATTGCAAACATCACAAAGAAAAGAAAAGAAAGCAAGTCCTCTCTGAGATACTTGCTGCCTTACATACAGAAGCTGTTCAATGTATTTTTAAACTTCATGCTTGAGAAAAAAGTTTGTTGCAGCAAATGCAAATTTCTCTCTGAAACTTAACTTGCAGCCTTTTACTATAATAATTCTATTTTAGTATCTTCATGTTATGTAAATGTTTGTATTCTTCATGTGTGTGTATATGAGCTTTGTGACTGAATTTGCTCCTTGGATTTCAGAGTCACTATGCTGTATAAGAACAAGGGGATGTCTCTTTTGCCCATTCTTTTGGAAAGACATAGACTTTCCATCTTTACAATAATGCCATGCTTGTTATCATCCATACAGGCTATAGGTAATATATGATGATGACAAGCATGATGCTGCTTTTTCTGGTGGTACTGTTTATAAAGTTTGCCACCCTTGTTCTCAGTTGAGCCTTCTGTTTCTTACAGGTTTTCTGGGTGTATTTATTGTCTAGTGAGGTTTTTGTGGCATACTTACATAACAATGCGTGGGCGAAGGGTCAGGGAGCAATTAATCCTCAGCTCTCCTGATTTGAAAAGTGGTGTTTGTTCAATATCCTGAAGCATTTGTCCTAGACCAAGTCATCTTTAATTCACTCCTTACCATTTTCTGGTGAAACAGTGAAAAATACTCCCTTGGAAAATATGTGATTTTCCCCCTCCATGCAGTATTTCTATATTTCTTACTCTTTTCCTCCTTCCTGACCCTACTACTATACTCTCTTCCCACCTCTAATTTGAATTCCTCTGTTGTGCCTTTCTTTTGCAATTTGAAATAGCTATACTTGCCCACTCACCCTGCAGTGCTTTACAGGTTATACAGGTCTGTTGTATAAACAAACATGTTTCAGGTTTCTCTCTTCCTCACTGCAGGCTCCAAACCCTGCTAGATATAACCTTAAACCTCTCTCAAGTGTTTACAGTTTCAGGGTGGAAATTCTTCTACATTTTTTTTTGTGACCTGCTGAAATCTACTTCCCTGTTTTCCTATCTGCCTAATGGTTTCTGACACATCGCCATCAATATTTCCAGTCTCCCCTGGCCAGACTCGTTCCTTGCCTCTTGCATTTCTTCTGCATCTTTCAGGACATTTCCTTCCCTAAGTTTCTGCATTGATGAGCTGCCCATTTTCACCTTCACCAGCACAACTGTCCTCTTTGTCCTATGTACCTAAAGAGAGAAGAGAGAAACCATTTGCTTAAAAAAAAAAAAAAAAAAAAAGTGGGTTATTTGGAATTCTTTTAATACAATGAAAACAAACCTAAATTACCAGTGTGTGAATGACTCAATACAAACATGGAAACTACCTCTTAAATCTCTGCTTTATCTTTTCACATCTATAAAAATACAGTATGAAGTACTTGTAACAGTTGCTGATCCAAGTGTCTTAATTCCTCTTTGGGAAATTGTTGTATGTTTTTTTTTTCCTCAGTGTTTTATGACTTCTGAAGAATAGATGAACAAAACGAAAAAAAAGTTTCAGTTTCTCTTAATGTTTTTATATCACAGGTACTTGAAACAATTCATGTGACAACTCATTTTTATTGAGCACTATATTTTCTCGGAGTTGTGAGGTTTGTT
The DNA here is from genome assembly GCF_000691845.1 of Merops nubicus. NCBI lineage: Eukaryota > Metazoa > Chordata > Aves > Coraciiformes > Meropidae > Merops > Merops nubicus. The sequence continues at coordinate 5,784 of NW_008621103.1, read as the reverse complement.
TACTTATGGATTTTTTTTCCCCATTGGTTATGGAGTGTAGTTCATGTATTGAATTTGTGCATGTAAACACTGAAAGCAAGGAGAGACAATTATAGATATTAAAAATAAAGTAGATTTAAGTGCCTTGCTTTCTCACTTAAAGCTTCCCTTGCAGAGGAAGAGTTTTAAATGCAGGGATGTAAATTAATGGAAAGGCAAGAATGTGTTACTTCTTTGGAAGGGTTATTTTGTCATCCTTTTCAGCTGACAGTGGTATGATTTAATAACTCAGCATTAGGGAAATGGGGATTTCAGCTGTTAGCTAATGACTTGTGAAGCTGACTTGAACAAATCTTTTATGATGTCCCCATGACAACTTTTGGCTTTAACTATGGGTAAAACTAACAAGTTCTTTGGAAAGACTTTGTTAGATCACCGATTGTGTCTCTGAATGGAATTTGGTAGACTTCACTTTACAGATCTTCTTCTACTTACCAAGGACTGGCTTGGAATCAGAGATAAATAAAGCCATAAAGAAGTCAAGAACTTTAGCAGTTCTACCTTTGCATAATTCCTGTGAACCTTATAGTCACCTAAACCAAATGGTACAAAACCAAAACGCATCCCTGGTCTGAATGGTGGAGCTTGCAGACATGCTGTCCTACCTTCAGTAGTGGTGCAGCTATGGGAGATGAACCACAGCCCATTTCTATTGCCTTTGTTTTCCATTGGCAAATCAGTGCCTAAAGATGTGTGGTTCCTGTTCTAGCTCTTCAGTGGTGGGGAGGAATAGAACTGAAATGGAATCCTGATGTCAGAGTGAAGAAGAAAATTGTCCTTTTTGTATCATCTGCATTCCATATTCTTATAAATCCTTGATTTTTTTCTTGAAAGTGTTCATACTACATGCACTGCAAGCCCTCTTCAGTTCTAAATGTGTGTCTTGGTCTGCAGCAGTACTGACAAATCACAATTCTAGAATTAAAACAGTTTTCCTTAGTGGCACACTTTAACTGATTGGTTCTTTTTTGGGCAAAAGTTTCTCATATATGAACAATACGTAATTCTAAGTGAGTCGTTACTCAGTGGAATGAAGTTCATGATAATGTGGGATATCCAGTGGAATATTTCTTTGAGAATAATTTTTCTGGAAAGGTTTTACTGATTTATAGTGAGTGTAACTAGTTTAGAACATGGGTCTTACTTTCAGCTATGTCATAACTAATATTTTGAGAAGTTTCTAGGAATACATGTTAAACAATTACTATACAAAAGGTGTCAAAACATGTTTAATACAAAATATAGTCTTGCATTTGTCCAAAATTAACATGTGAAGAGAAGAAAAAAATAATATCTAATGCTCAGAATTTCTTAGTGTGCACTAGTCTGGGCTGGTGAAGTCACACAGTGCATATGGTAAAGGGTCTGCTGCTTCCAAGTCCAAACTGCTGCCCTGGTTCAGGGTTTCCTGCAGCAGCTGGGCAAGAACACAGCACTCAATGCCCACGTGGAACTGGGCAAGGCTTGAATGGAAGAACCAGGTTGTGCTTCCTCTTTTCTTTCTCAAGTAATGTCTTAAGGAAGACTTCGTCTAGCATTTATATTTCACCCTTGTCAAATATACAATAGAGCACTTTGAAAGCCAAAGTAGTTAACTTTATTGGGGGCCATAGTTCTAGAACAAGAGCTTCATTGGAATCTATAGCAATGAAAAGGAAGCCCAGGCTGATTTGCTTTGTTGGAGTGATGGAGTGGCATGTGTTGGGAGGGTGTAGCCCAGGCTGTGTGAAGAAAAGCTGTGTGATTTCAATGAGATGAAGTGCCAAGGCTATGAATGGAGCTTCTGTGACCGTCTGACACTTTTAAAGGTTGTCTTCAAAAGCTTATTTAAGAATTTCAAAGTAGGTAAAAAAAGGAAATGCTTTAAAAACTGGGAAATAATTATTTCTTTGGAAAGGGTACAACCTATGCTGGCATTAAAGACGGTTATAATTTGCCACTTTAATAACTTTTATTATATTTGCCTCAATCATTATGTGAAAAAAGAAGAAATTCCTTTTGGATTCTAAGAAGCAACTATTGAAATAAACCAGAACTATTTTTAGCTGAAACACTAAAAGCACAAGTTTTTCAGCACAGGTAATTGTCAATTTAGTTTCAAACAATTACAATTTTAATAATTAGGTTTTATAACTGATAGTGTGGAATGGATTATGATAGAAAGTTTGAAAACTGAATAAAAAATTATAATCTCCTTCTGCAAAGTCCTTTGTATGCAAATCCTTACCTATATGCAACATTGTATGCTCAGATTTTTCAGGCACTAGCTTTTGAAATCACTGATCTGGAAATGCAATAGGGACTTTTTTTCCTGAGACTGTTAGATATTCCATGCATTTCTGATAATGTTGTAAAGTCTTTCTAGAGAAACAGATAAATAATCCAGCTGTCTCATGACCTTATTCCTGGGCATAAATTCCTGAAAACAGAACAACAGATTTCAACAAGAAACAATCTGTTTCTTGTAACAGTCATGAATTTATATGGTGGGACAGGATGTTCCTTTTAGTCCTCTGGTTCAGTGCTGCTTTTGTAGCTGACCTCTGTTCTTTCTACCTATGTCACTTCCATGTAAGAATGATTTCTGTTTAAAAATGTTTTTTAAATGTTTTTTAAAATGTTTTTATAGGCTATATTCACCTGACAAATTATTGTATAGCTGTTGTGTTCGTTATAGACTTTTCTAAACAACAGTTTTGCAATTGCTGTAAATTTAATATACTCTTAATTTTTAGTTGCTTAAGGTTAGAATGTGTTAATTTATATTCTACATGCACAGTAAGGGTAAACCTGAAGGAACCAACACATCATCTTTAATTGAAAACATGCAGAAACACATGTAGAAAACTGGAAGGAAAGTTTTAAAATAAATAGTTTTTGATAAACTTCAAGTCTTTCTGAGGAGCTTGACTGCCAGTGTTGTCAAAAACTGCTAATGCTGTTAAACTGGTCTTTTCATTGTCCTTAGAAAAAAACCTGAAATTTCTGAACAGAATGTTCTGCTTCTAAGTCATATTTCAGAGAGACATTTTGAGAATATAATGCATGTATACTTGAAAGATGGTTTTATTTGTTCCAGCTGTGCTGATAGTGAAAATAAAGCAATTATCTGAGGATGATCTTCCTGTCTTTACACTAGGACATACACTATCAGCTAATATCCTCTGTGTCTCCTAAGTGAAGAGGCTTGAAAGAAATGAAGGTTATCCTCAACTCTTGAGTTCTAGGGAGAAGGCAGGAAAATGGATGCAATCTAAAAAAGGAGAGAGCAAAAGACACAGATGTGGATGTTGATAGAAAGGGATTTTCTGAAAATCTGACTGTAAAATTGAGCCTGCAAAATGTGAGGTTTACAAGTTTCAGAGTGGGTAATTTCCTTTAGATGTTCTCTGGGAGAATTAATGCTTACTTCAGAAAAGACTTAATATTTAATCTCAACTTTCTATCCCAGGTTAGACTAAGAGCACACATTCTTTCTCGCAAACCAACATTATGCTTCTTAAAAATCCCAGTAATCTGGAATCCTTGTAACTCGTTGTCTTGATATTTCTGGGTTGAATCCTAGGCTAGCTATGATCTGCAGGCCACTGGCAGTTTTGAGTCAGCCAGGTGCTTAGAGAGGGGCAAAAGCCAGGGCAGCTGAAGCAACTTGGCTACAGGTGTTACACCAGACCATAAACTTCATGCTCACTATAAAGGGGGAAGTTTACTGAGGGTGGGAGCTCCTCCTGACCCTCCTCCTTTAAGCTGTTGTCATCCCTGGAGGTGCTTGCTTATCACCCTGCTCCTGAGGACTGCTTTCCTCTCTATTGTGACTACCATATGTTCACTGGCATGAGTATAACACTGTATACTGCATATTGGCATTAGTATTAAGGATAGTTCTACTGTTTTGATTAATATGTTTTCATTTCAACCCATGAGCCTCCTCTCCTTTCCCTAATCTTCTCTGCTGGAAAGGAGTCATTGGATAATAGAGCAACTGCTGTTTCAGCCCCAGAGACTGGCTAAACATAGTTAACTGATGTTTCCCCATCCTAAGGTGCTGGTGATTCTGTTGCCCTGTATTGTGGAAGTACTGTTATATTCTAGTAGAGTGTGAAATAAGATGTGAGTGGGAGTTATCAGTGCATCATGAGTGCCAAAACTGGTAAGGAATCACTACAGCTTAGACTATTTTTGTAGTCAGAATGGAATTGAACAGGACATAAACATTGGGATGGTTGGTTGTATAGCCTAATAGTCTGTTGTATATCTCAGAGGTATAGCCTGCTACTAAGGTTCTGAAGAATAAAGATGCTTTCCTAGAAATGCTGATAAGTTTGGCTTTTGAAGCTCTGTGTTTTGTTCCTGTTCACAAACCTGTTTAAAAAAAAAAAAAAAAGGCATTTTTCTGAACATGTTGAAAGTGTTAAAATTTCTTATAAGTGTTGTCAGGTCTCTCAAGCACTTGCACAAGTTCCATTCAAGGTGTGCAATGCAACTTGTCTTTTAAAACTTAATAGATAGACTTACTGCATGACCAGCTTGCTAAATATTAAGATATAGTCATGCTGAATTTAAAAAAAAAAAGGCAAAATCACAAAAAAAACCCGCAAGCAACGGTTCTATTTCTTATTACATTTGATTAAAATGTGATAGTTTCCTACTGAGCTGCTTAATCCTGAGGAAGAACTGCAGAACAGCTGCAAGTGGTAATTCATAAACTTTATCATATAGTCTACTAATAAACTATCAAATTACTTCTGAAATTAAAATCCACTCTGTAGCATTTCAAATAAACCATATAAGACTTAATGTTTATCATCTGTCAGATATTGTTTTTAAAATAGCAATAACTCCAGGTAATTTGGGAGGGAATCTCTGACAAATTATAAAGCAATTAATATTTCATTGCCCAAGTAAATGTTGAGGCAAAGAGATGAGGATAGGGAAGAGTTTAAATAAAAAATAAGCATCTCTAATTCATCTTTTCTGCTATAATCATGCACACCACAGTATAGTTTTGGAAGTAAGATCTCTGGTGCTTAATCAGGTATGAGTAAATAGCTCCTAAATCGTGAAACAACAAGCAAATAGGAAACAAAAGAACTGACAAAAGCTGCTAAGAAAAGGAAGGTATTGTGAACACAGCTAAAATACAACTCAGTGCGATAGTTCTGACCATCTGAGACTTCCCAGAGAATATCAGTGCAGATGAAACTTCTCCTTCAGCCTCATCAGGGACCTTCTTGTGCGGGTTTTTATGAATGCTGAAGACTGCACGGAAGAATCGAATGTCAGTTGCACTAGATTAAACACTGAGGAATGAAAAGTTAATTCAGTTTTATGCATGCAAAGCTGTATCTTATGTGAGTTTTATTTGCTGCCATTTCTAAAAGCACCATCACTGCTTGAATAACCAAATGTGTGAGAGTGTAGTCATGTATTCTTCTGTTTGTTAGTGTAGACGCAAATGTTCCTGGGAGCATTCAGCAGCCTTAACCCTAACTGACAGAATGATCTGGCTCCTGGTCTATGGTATTTATCATACAAAACACACTGATTGCATCTAAACTTATTCTTCCTAAATACCATATAATGTACAGCAACTTCTTGAAGAGCATTAAGTCATGTGGATAAAAACTGTGCTGGGGCAATCCCAACAACAGTATAGGCGACAGAGAACCAGTGGCTAGAAATGTTCTCTGCAACACTAACTTACCAACCCAAGCTGAGCTTTAGAGTCTTCAACTGTAGGTCCAC
>NW_008621102.1:27999-42629 GCF_000691845.1 Merops nubicus | reverse complement strand
CAGCCTTCCTCCCCTTTCCTCTGGTGTCTGACATGCAGTCACTTGGCATCTTGCAAGCCAGGATGAGTGGGGACACCCTGGGCCCAGCACCTTGGTGTCTACAACTGCCTGGACCCTCCCACCTCTTCCCTCTATAATCTAAGAAATGGGGTATAGGGGCTAACCCCTAATCACTCTCCAGCCTTTGTTCTTACAGCTCTAACAGTCTCTTCTCTCCCCCACTTTGGAACTGGGCTGAGGCAGGCAGAGGCTTTTTCTGAGGGGGGAAAAAAATCCTGATTCATTTTACCCTCATTCTGCAGAGGGACTAAAGAGAAATGTCACCAGAAAATGGTTCAGAGCTCAGGCCCACAGGCTGGACAAGGAGGAATGCTGCCAGAGGCAGATAAATGCCACATTGCAAGGACAGCTTGGTGGAGAAGATGAAACGTTATCAGTTGACTTCTACCCCAACATTTTCTAACATATATTCAGTAAAACACTCCAGTGAGTGTTTCTTACAGCAATGAATGATTGTGTGAAGGGAGATATTTTTTTTCTCCCATTTCAATCTCATTTTTAATACTCTCCAACATACGTCCCAGATAATTTTAGAAGTGTAACTTTAAAGTTCAGGTACTTCATAAAACTAAAACTGCTACAAGTGCATTAAAAGGACTTTTCCCCCCACAGGGCAGCACTAACTGACAAGTAATAACTGCAGCCTGTGTGTATGATCCATCACTTCAACAACTGAACCATCACAAAAAGTGTATTAACTAATCACAACCAGTGGTGAAAGAAGCAGGTAAAGAAACTAAAACACTGCCAAAGGGACACAGGAAAAAAAAAAGTGGAAGAATCAGAAATTAATATTGTGACTGGAAAAAAACTCTTTCCAGAGGGCAACAACTCTCAAGACAGAAAAGCCACTTTTCAAAGAAGAGGTAGAAGGGACAGATCAAAATGACTAAGGGTCTGACACCACAAAATGTTACATCCAGGTAATCCTTACAGCTGGCCAGCAGTACAAACACACATTATTTATGTATTATCTGTGTTTGGTTGTGCAATAAGGCCCCAGGAGATCCTCTGAAAGCACTGAAAAACAAGAAATAAGAGCTTACTGAGAATTTAATGATCTAAACCATCAGGATGTAACACCAGTCTGCAATGCTTTACACCCCATGTTTCTAGGAAAAAACAACCTCTGCTTGACTTCAGCCAGCCAGCAGAAGAACATTAGCTGGAAAGAAAAAGTCAATATGATAACAAACCTTTTGAAGGGTGAAAGCTGAGAGTGTGGAACTGCATCTATTTGACACCAAAAAGCTCCTTATGCAGCTGATCAGCCTGCCAGGAAAGGGCAGCTCTAGGGTCTGGCAGGACCACACGTGCCCATCAGGTGGCAAAGGGAAATAAGATGGGCAAGAGAACAGGAGAATGTGTCCTTGTAGGTCAGTCCCTAGTGGTGGAGTGGATGGAGCCAGACTCACAGTAGTGCCCAGGGAAAGGAAAAAACACAACAGACACAGGCTGAAACACAACAAATTGCATTTTTAAATGAAATTTCTACAGGGAGGGTGACAACACCAGAGGAGGTTGCCTGGAGAGGTTGAGGATACTCCATGCTTGGAGCTACTCAAAGCAGAATCAGTTTGGTGGGTTGAGTGTTGAGCAGGAAAGTTGGACTAGACAGTCTCCAGAGGTGCCACCCCACTTCAAAAGCTCCTGTCCTGCCCATCTAGGAGCTGCAGGTTTTCTTTGGCACATACCACACTGAGACCTGCTCCCTCAAGTCTTTCAAATCTTACCCTTTGGAGGACACAAACCACATCAGTGTTGGCAGCACTCTCAGCAAACACAGACACTGTGCTTCTTTCCCACATTGCACTCTGAAAACCACGTAGCAACCATCAACCTTTTATAATGGGGTCCCAAAAGTGCAAATCAACAGGGGTCAGCTCAGTCTTCTGCTCCCCAAACACTTGAGGGCAAGGGAATGAAGAGCCCACCTGGAGAAAAGCAGGACTTCCCCTTGAGGCAACTCTTGCTGAAACCTTTCTGAGTTCCCTGTCAGAGCTATCTACCTTCTGGGGTAGATCTCCTGCTCAGAGCAGTAGAGTGACCTCCCCAGGCACCCTGGCTCTGCTGAGCCCAGCACAAAGCCCAACCCTGGGAGCCACAAGCAGCAGCTCTGACATTTCTGTCTATCCCCAAGGCGGTTCCACTTTCCTTTGAAACCATCCTAAAAATTTCCTCATCTTAGCACATTCCCACACCAGCCTTTTCTGCATGCACGTGTTTTGCCGTGGACCAAGCTCAAAGCCAACCACTGAACACCCCTGAGATGGAGCCCATGAGGTGACACTGCTCTCCTGGCATCCACTAGCCTAGAAGATGTTAGCAGAGGATTCACGTGTCAGTTTGACAAAGTGCTCCCTTCATGCTTCAATAACCAAGAGGGATTGGAGCTGCTTTTTCTTTTTTTTTTTTAATCACTTCTTTTTAATTCCCTCCTCCTCAACATTCATCTTTTCATAGATCAAATATAATTATTCTTCATGAAACATCCCAGGTTTAATCTCAGGAGGAAGAGGGAAGGGTGAACACGTCACCTGGGCTGCAAAGAGCAGGTTGCTGGACTGATAGGAGTTTGGCTGGGGCAGGGGAGCATTTTTCTTCTCCAGCTGGGGCAGGGAGAGCAGGACTGGAGAAGGCTGGGACAAAGAGTAGACAAATCTTCTCCAAACCACACACTGAGGTCCTACCTTAGATCCTGTCACTTGGACTTGCTCTTCTGCTAAAGCAGAGTAACAAGTGTCCTACTGTTTGGCTGTAAACATGATAAACCCCAGATTTTTATTTCAACTTCCTAGCTTCAAGTCAGATATTCTGAACATTCAGATATCTTCCTTAGAGATAATTTATTGTAGAAGAATAACATTTCATTCAGAGTCCTCAACACAAATCCCTAGTTTTGCAGCTAATGAATCTCAGCTAACACAACCAGAAACACTGCTCTGCTTGAATGGGAATAGCACTCCTGGGGGAGAGGAAAGGATGGTGCAGACTCTAAACACAAACTGCTCTCTCACACAGCTTCACAGATCCTTTGCAGGTATTAGATGACGAGCAGGAGGCCACTTCAGACCAGCTTCTTAGTTGCATTAGTATTTCTTATTCCCTTCAAGGAAAGGCTCAACTTGCAAACTGACTTTATTACACATTTTCAGAGCTTCCTAGCTGGCAAGGACTTGTTTTGAACATGATATAGAACAGCCTAAAAACCACAATGCCAGTGGAACCCCATAGCCTCTTGGCAAGCTCCTTGCTCTCTTGTGGTGGCAGTGGGTGAGCTGCCCTTTCCAAAGGGAGAAGCTGTGCTCTCCAAAAACTCCATTTCCCTCCCTCTGTCTGGTTATGCAACGCCTTCCTAAGTGAGCCAGTCCTGAATGAAGATATCAAAGCAATTTTCACACTTGGAAATTACTTGTCACAGGGATGTGATCAGAAAAAAACAAACCCTGCAGCCAAGTATCTATTCACCATATTCAGCAACACGCGTCTTTATGCCTGAAACCCCACCAAGGAGAAAAGAGCCAAAACACAGCAAAAGGAAATCTCAAATGCTAACACCACCACCCCCAACCCCCCAAATTTCACAGCTTTTCAAACCCTTCCAGTCCAGCCTGGAGACAGAGTTCTGTAAGAGGACTGGTGATCACTTCTCCCTCTCCCAAAGGCAGCACTGCTGAGCCTCCTGGCCTCCAGAAGCTCTGCAGAGGAGCTGTGGCACCCATCACACTCCAGCACAACATTATCAGGGAAAGACTCAGTGCCCTTGAAAGGATGGCAGATTATTCTTTTGGCAACCAGGACCCTCCCCTTAAATAAGGGGCTGATCACTGTGTTTGGGCTCATCTATCACTGCACAGCCAGCCCTCAACGCAGGCACTGGAGAGATGAAGTCCTCCTAGAAGTCACATCGCAACCCTCTGAGCAGATTTGCACAGCAGAGGGGTTTTTTTCCCCTTCCAAGATTAACCCAGCACAGAGCACAAAAGTTTTCATCTCCCTTTCTTTAGGCTAATAAAGTCACTAAAGCAAAAAACCTGAATAGGTTCTGCTGTGTGGGTACCTGCTAAAAACATACCTTGTTCAAGCATTTGCTATTAATACACCAGTTTCAAGCAAGTTGAGGCTTTGTCTTCATTGCTAAAAGAGGTGCATATTAACTATAGGATAATTAACACATTAGCTACTCTGCTGTAAAACCAGAGCATAGCTCAGAACTTTGAGTTTACTGCTAGGAAAGTGAGAGCAGTCAGCACCAGCATCTGCTTTGGTCAGCACCAAAGCCCTCAGTCCTCACCCAGGAACTTACAACAGTTGTCTCCATGTCATCCCCAGGACAAGGGAGAGAAAACAACCTTGTCACCACCACCCTCTTTTTAGACACAGCATCAGCTCAAGCACAACATTCAAGTTCTACTGCCAAAGAAATCGTGATGTTTTTAAGAAACAAAAAACCCAAATTTTAAAAAAAACCATCCTACATCTCATCTTGACACCTGGATCCCAAGTCAGTCCCCTTGGACAAAGGCCAAAGAGCAAAGCAGGCTCTAATTGTTCCAGTTTTCATATACTCGTGTTAGAAACAAAATTGTCTCTATAAAGTATTATTTTAAGCCATAAATCTAAAACCTATATAAAATTTCTTATTTTTCCAGAGCCTTGAAAATAAGACCAAAAAAAACTTATGAAAAATAATTACAAAACCATAAAATTAGAATGCTTTGGGTTGGAAGAGACCTTAAAGCTCATCTAGTTCCAACCTCCCTGCCATGGGCAGGGACACCTCCCACTAGAGCAGGTTGCTCAGAGCTCCATCCAGCCGGGTCCTGAACCCCTCCAGTGATGGAGCATCCACAGCTTCCCTGGGCAACCTGTGCCAGTGTCTCACCACCCTCAGAGTGAAGAACTTCTTCCTAATTACCAACCTAAACCTACAGAAATCAGTCAAGGAAACTGTTCTTGTACCATATGAACATCAGTTTGTATTGGTCAGCTTTGAAATTCTACCTCAAAATAAAGTCCTGGAATGAGACAAGCCCATCAGCACTAATTCCCAAGCCAGAATTTTAAAGCAGAAAAGCCTGTGAGTAGTCCTGCTGAGGTACCAAGCACAAGAATATTTGATCCAGACTAAAAACCAAGGAGAAAATACATCAGATTTCATTATCTTACCTTCCTAAACCAGCATCTGAAGTCACATTCCTTTCCACAATCATTCTTCCTGTACTTGCCACTGATTGACTCTAATCTACTTTCTTGCTTCAAGCTTCAGTAGAAATGAATCAGTTTTAGTTAAAAATATCTAGACATAAACCAAAGCCCAGCAACAGCTTTGTTCTGAGACCTAAAAGTGTTCTTAAGTATACTCAGAACCACAATGGGTCCTTCACCATTTCCATGAACTTATTTTTAATACACTTACTCTTGTAGATCAGCACCAACAATATACCCAGTGATTATTTCTTTTCAAGATTTCTAGGGCAGTTTCAAGGAATTATGTAAAATTTATACCAAGGGGAAAAAAGCCCAATGCAATGGAACTTAAAATAGAAGAATAGCACTAAAACAGCACATACCAAATCCTCAGTGAAAAATGCTTTGAGTTTGCTGTTAAACAGACCACACAGCCCGATGAGATTTTATTTCCTGGGGAAATAGAGTGTGTTCAACACCCAACAGCCAGAAAAAGGCATTAGCACGAGCCTGGGGAGAGCTCCCAGCGAGCCCTGAGCCAAAATGTCATCACCACCCAAGACAGCCTCAAATCTGGAGCAGAAAATGAACTCGTGAAACTAAAAACCCTTTTCACGAGGAAAAAAACCTTCAGTAGTGCTCCAAGTTTGTGCCCAGGTCCCACTGACTTTGCAAGGACTTAAACCAGAAGCTTGACAGGGGATGCTCTTGTCAAGGCACCAAATATAGGTGAGCTCAGGACCTTTTCTGCACGGGCACCTTCCAGCAGAGCGTGGCAGCAGCCCCGTGGGTCAGGGCAGCAGCTGCTGCAGCAGCAGGGACCTGCCACGCAGGCACCAAGCAAGAAGCACTTTGTCCAGCTCCAGCTGCTGCTCTTCAACTCCAAGTGGTGACGAGCCCAGGAGCTCGGCCAGCAGCTGACCTGCTCAGCCACCTTGGCTCCATCCCATCTGTAAAGCAGCCCCTTCTCCCAACAGGTGCAAAAGCCAGGAGAACCACTGACTTGCTTTGATCTGACCACAAAAACTGTTTCTCTTTAAGCTGAGCAGGCATCTCTGCTGTCATCTGGGCCAGCATCTTCTGAGCAAGGTCACAGGATGGGGCAGATGTACTTGTGTCTGGCCCTGTGTGAGAAAGGGCAGAGGCATCCAGAGCCAGACTGGGGAAGAGCTCAAACCTCCCCCTAGGACTTTCCATGGACTCCTTTCATTTCCATTCCCCAAAATGTCCCAGCTACACCTTCAGTGTGTCATGTCTCTCTGGCTCCATGACATGAGGACTCAGGCTTGGCCACTTGGCCAAAGATGAGGGTAGCCTGTAGGGCCTGGTGTGGTGCTCCTGGAGAGACCATTCCAACCATGTCACTGAATGGTGCACACTTGTAACCCCAACAGTGCAAGGAAGTCAAGAGAAGGACAAAATTAACAACAGCCAAGGAGAGGAGACCCAAAGAGAGTGACAAGGAGGAAAGTCTGCCTCAAGCACTAGTGTGCAAAGCACCTTAACACACAGATAAAGGAACTTGAGTAAAAAAAAAAACCTGAATGGCATTTGAATGTGCAATAAAGAGAGATTCAAAATAGAGCCCAACTTGAGCCAAATGCTTCTGGCTAAAGAACAAACTGAAGGCTCACCAAAGCCACTTTGGATCCAATGGAAGAACCCAGTATCCCCACGTCAGCTGCCAGGTGTTCAGTATTTTTAAGCCATCCCAGCAGTTATTTATACACACAGCCAAAGGCTTGGATGCTTCCTTACAGACCTTCATTGTTGGAAATCTCAGCCAGGAAAACAATATCCCACTGAAATCTTGCAGGGCTTTAAAAGCACAGTCCTCCAAATCAGTGCTTTTAGCTCAGCAACGCGGGGTACAGGATGGAAGAATAAACTGCATTTTAAATAATCCTGTAATAATGATGGTTTAAGTGAGTAATTGCAGGGTAATAAAAAAAAAACAGAAGAGGCATCATGCCTGTAAGATAAAAAAAATCCAAAGTTTGACAAAATGTCAGCACTTTCATGGTATAACTCACAGCTGGCAGCAGCCAGAGATGCAGACACGATGGATGTGTGACTAATGGCACAGCACACAGGCTCGACTGAAGCTGGGGAAGGGGCTCTTGTACTGCAGAGAGTGAACTGCCACTCGTTATCTCAGGAAACAACAACCCAGCAATGCAACTTCAGGAGTCAAATGATGAAAGCAGAGATTAATCCCCCATAAAAGCATCATTACCTCGTTAAAAATCACTCTCGCACTCGGCGAAGCAAAGGATTTAGAATATTTTTCTTCTGGGTTTTGTCCACATCATCTTAAAATAGAACTGAAAGCCCCACTGCAGTTTGCTGAAAATCCTGCCCATTTTGTTAACAAAGAGCAACATAAACAAGGAGTCTGAAATAAATTTCTTTCTTATTGATTAAGCAATCCTTGCAAGCCTACTGCTCTCAAGAAGCCTGAACTTGGGAGTTAGGCTCTAAGGTAACAAACATTATGGAAAAGTAAATAAGCTTTAAACATTTTAACTGCCTGTGGTATTAAATAGCCAAGCTCTACCTTGAGCTGGGGACAGAGCTCTGGCAGGGCAGAGCAAGATGTGCTGAGAGGTGACACATGGAGAGGGGACACTCCCCAACTGAGCACACACAGGACTGATGCTATATAGTCTCAATGCTCCTCTGTTTTTAGAACTAAACAGTTAGAGGAGGTAATTTACAGTGCACCTAATACCAGTTCCTCCACCAAACAGATTTATGAGCAGCAAGTGCTCTTCTGGGATAACAAGAAAGGGAGATCACCAAATTAGTCAGCACAGTAATTGCACCCGACTATTGCACTTAGAAATGGCTGAAGAAATTCAACAGAAGCCAAGTTCACCCAGCAAAAAGGATTTAATTGGGTAAAAAATGAAAACTCAGTCACCTTTGATTTGTCAGTTTGCTTTGACCTTTTGTCACTGCTACTGATTACCAGCTTTCTGTATTCAAGTATGTACAAAACAAACTCCACAAATTTATATGCAAGATGCTCCAGCAATTTAGCAGCTTCAGAGGAGACTCTGAATCCATGTGTTGCAGTTCCTGCATTCCTTACATTGGTAAATCTAACAGCAGCTTCATCCCAGGAGAAAAGGCAGGACTTGGCTCTCCAGTGCACAACTTGCAAGTCAGCGAGGCTCCAGATGGGTTACCTCAGCAGCTATGGAAAGGACAGATGGGGCACATGGTTTGGGAGGTCACAGAGCACCCCTCTGATCACAGACATCATAGACACCCACCAGCAAGTGCCCAAAGCCACAAATACCCAACTCACACCACCAGCTCCCTTTGGATTTTTGAAGGGGGAGAGCAAGGAGCAGGGTTAAGGCACAAACACTTGTAGCAAGGAGAACCAGCACCTCTTTGCAAGAGCTGGTTTACTGCAAGACATCAACCTGAGAAAACAAGTTTTGGGTCAGATTCTGCTCTTGCTAGCACTCAGGTCATCTAAAGAAGCTGAAATGAGAGCTGAGGAAGAAGTTTACTGACAAGCAGAGCACTGAAGACACAACCATTCCCTGAGCTCTATTGCCACCCACCTGCTGCAGGATCCTGCCCTAAAGGAGAACCAGAGGAAGAGACCAAGTGCTCCTCAGCTGCTTCAGCCCCAGATCAACTCAATGAGCTCAGATCCCCTTCAGCAGCAGTGTAAGCTGAGCACAGCAATCTCACCCTGAGGCAGAGGGGGCCCTTCCCCACCAAAGGACTTGGGGCACCAAGCCCATGTCTCATTCCAGCTGCTTCTGCATCCCATCCTCTGCCATCCAAACTCACCTGCACTGCCCACTCCATCGTAGCCAGCCCCTTCCAAAGCAATAACTCTTCCTGATTTTATCTGCCTCACCATGAGCACGTTCCCTCTGCTTTGGAGGGGCACCAGCACACCTGGTACCACGCTCCCATAAAATCCATTTTGTCTGCAGCATTTTCACCACAATTACACATTCAACATCCGAGATGAGAAAATAGATCACTCTCACAGATGCTTTGTCAACTCACCTTTCTTGAAATGTCAAATGAATAGACTCAATGAACCCAATAAAAGCTTCTTATCTGAATTATCATGCCAGAGCCATTGATAATCAGTCAGCACGTACAGAAATCCAGCAGCTAATGCATTTAGCAGGCTGGAATATTATGCAATGCTCTGCACAATCCCCATCTATGGCACTTGGCCCAGTTACTTCAACTTTATAGGCTTAAATAAAAGCATGTTTTAAAATAGAGTGCAGATACAAGTTTCCTTTGCCTAGTTGCCACCAGCAGAATTTTAGACTCACTCTTCCCTTTTTTTAGAGTTCACATGCTCTGTCTTCTCAGGGTGCTTTTACATGAAGACTACTGCTCTACTTCACAACTAGAGAAGGAAAATGTGAGAACTCCTCCAAGCCTGTTGGGGCTACTGGGAGTTCTGGCTCCCAGAGCCAAGCCCCAGGGAAGGAGCAGCCCAGCCTTTTGCTAGTGACTGGGTTAATAAAGAGCAGAAGAGCTGGAATTGGGAAGAGAGACTGGTTTGAACCAAGTTCACTAAAAGCAAGTCTGGCATCTCTCACACAGCCTCTAGAAGAGCTCATGGCAAATGAAAGATTATGTTTAATAATGGTAAGAATAGCAAATGATTCTGAACTGTTAAGTAGTAGAAAACTAAGGAAGTTGAGTAATGTGTGCCAGTTCAGGAGTGAAAGAGAAGAGGGAACTTGGAAGAGGAGGAGGAGAAGTCTCTGCTTCTCCCATTTACACTTCCTAGGTCAGAGCCCATTTCCAAAAGATGGAGAAAGGGGGAGAAGTGCTCTCTACCAGCAATGGGGAAGGCAGCTGGGCAGCCTCCCTGCAGCTGTAGCTGCTCCCCTGGCAAGAATAAGCAGCAAACAAATCCTCCAAAGCACCAGGCAGTGATGAGGAGCAGGGGACTGACAGGGGGATAAAGGACAAAGCATTGGACAAGGACTAGGACAACGTGGATTTTAACCCCACCTCTGCCTCAGGCTTGCTGGGTGCCCAGAGACACCTCATGCCTTCCTCCCCAGCTTCATAAGACACCAGTTATTCTAAGCTGCTGGTTGTGACCACATCAGTTTGATTGTGGAGGATGTTCATGAGCATTTTCCCCCTTTTCCTGCCTGCAAGCAAACCAAGAGGTGCTGGAACAGCCAGAAGAAATAAGATTTCACTCCTTCTGCAGCCAAGAATCTCTCTGAAGCCTCATTTGGATTGCTGCTGGCTGTTAGCTAAACTGAGAGGAGATAATGTATTTCAGAGACAATAACTTAATATTAAACATCCTACCTTTGTGGCACTCATATTGCATTTCAAAAGGCTCACACCAGAAGCCTCATTAGCAAAACCATTAAAACAAGCACACAGCTGGTGGAGAGCATTGAGGGTGCAGAAGAGTCAAATTCTTCCAAATTTATAGTGGTAAAATTGATTACTGATTCTAACATCTGTTGCAACTTTTCCATTGCAATCCTCCTTAGCTCAGAAACATCAGACTCTACAAACCAGCTCCCCTCCCCCAGAAACCATCTGAATAACCTCCATGCAAATCAAAATGTGTTCTTTTCATAAAAGTAATTGTCACTGGCATGATACAAAATATGCACCAAAACTTACTTAATATTAACTCAATTATTTACACTATTTTTTTTTTAATCACATTGAAGCCAAGGGTAACTGGGAAGAAAGGATCACGTTAGAGAGGAAAAAAAAAACCCCAAAACTAAAGTAAACAGCAGCAGATGGAAACCTGGAAAGGTTTAACAAGCAAGCTGGTGTCTTCATCATCCAGAACTGTAAAAAGAACTACCTGTAAACAGTGTGCAAATGCAGACCTGGAAGGTAGTAATAGGATGGGAATAGTTTTTATATTCCATGCCTTTCTCTGGACAAATCATCCCTAGCACCCTAGCAAGGAGTACAGAGCCACACACATCAAATCCACATGCTGGCAAATGTGATATCCCAGGACAAGCAGAGGTAAGAATTTCCCTTTTGGGTCCTTTTTAATAAAGGCAGGGAAAAAAAAAAAGGGGAAAAATAAAAGATGATATTTGCTACACCTCACCCACAGGGCCATGACCCTTTTTCTCTGTGAAATCTCAACTCCCTTGAATTAGAAGATTGAGGGACAAGTTTTATCCAAGATCTAAGGCAAGAGTTGTACACAATGTCTAAAGGCACCAATCTAACTGAACTCCAGAAAGTGCCAATAAGCTGTTTCTTTTGCTTTCTGTGACCCTCCTGGAAGGACAGGAAGAAGGATTTGCTTCATCATCAGTTCCTGCAGTGCCATAACATCTATTAACCTAAAGGGCTTTTTTTTCCCCCAGTTTGTTTTGTGTGTGGCTTCAATCTGTTTAAGAGAACCTTGGCACCTCTCCCCTGAAAGTTAAAGCTGTTCAGCAATGCCTGCTTGGTGTCTGGCAGCACAGCAAGTCCTACAAGGTACAGTGTATTGAGCAGACTGGACAGGATTTATCATGATTAAGTCAAGAAGATAGAGAGAGAAGAGGTGACATCACATGAAGGTTGGAAGAATGCTCCTCAGAGCACATGAGTGACACCAGGGACCTTCTTCCTAGTGCTCATCAAGCCCATGAACTTCCAAGGGCCAGCAGCCACTTACTTCAAGAGTTGTCCTACTCTCTCAACAGGTAGAAGAAACCATGCTTAGAGATGTTGCAATGTCACACTGACCCACAAATGGGGCACGTTCTGTTGATATGTCCATCACCATCTATTCTCCAGTTATTTTCAAAGTGCTTGGGTAGAAATCTGTCAGCACTTTTGCCATACTGGGTCCCTGCTTCCTCACTTCATTTATCAGCAACTCAGTGGGGGATTCCCATTTATCTCAGTCAACATCCCTATCACTTGGGAAAACACTGACTGATTTATGGATGCCAACAAGAACAACAGTTTTCAGAGTTTCTGTGGAACCTAGTCTAGTAACACTGTGGGAAACAGCACAAAGTCAAACCCCAGGTGGATCTCAAGCCTGACTGCTGGGGGATGACAGCTCACAGAGCACTGGCTCCTTATTTTGTCTCTCAGACCATGCATGCTTGGTTAGAGGTACTTTTGAAAACTTGATCATAAAACTTCAAGGGATGGAAAAACTCCCACTTCCCTCTCCTGAGCTTCTGCACCTTCATCATTCAGCTTCACCTCACTTCCCATTTGGCTGTAGTGTTGTGAAGGCTGGAAGAAATGCCTTGCAACCACTGGAACACATTTTTGGCTCTTAGGATGGGAATAAGGATCCACACCCTCAGTGCTTCCTCCAGGCACTTGTCTAGCAAGTCAAGTCACCTCTCAAGTGCTCTTATGAACTCCAGGCTGTCAGAGGACTACAAGACTTCTCAGATGTGATGTTTGGAAAGGGCACATTCTAAACTGCACATTTTAATGCCTATCTTTTTCTTCTCAATTTAATTTGGAGGGCAGAAGACATGACAAGAAACAAATGGAGCCTCCTGGGAGTCCACCTGCTGTTTTACATAAACTCCTCTCTGAAAAAAAAAATGTTTCTCAGCAGAGGAAATTTAACACAAAAATCATCTCAATGCAAATCAATCTAGAAAGGATGAGACCTGCTCCAAACAGCAGTGGACAAAGACAAGGTTTCCTGCTGTTTGCTGCAGAAAGAAATGTCACAAAAGATTCTTATCTTCTGTTCCTGAACTTCCTTTGAAAACGCTGTAGCAACTGTTCACCAGCACACTGTATGATGCTGTCAAATCATACTGGGAACAATTCATTATTAAATTCCCTCCTTCATTAAGAACTCAAGAACCTTGTGCAGAACTTCAGTTAAAATCACCAAATCCAATAGAACTACCTCACTAAAGCAGCAGAGTTGAAACTCAGACCTTCCATTTCTATTTTGGACAAGAATCAGTCTGGGTTTGGTTGGCAGGAAAGAGAACAGCCAAGAACAACCTCACTCCTCTCTCTCTTAGGACCATGTCCTCTCCTTTTCTCCTACTCCTCAGTTTGGATGATACAAAACTGGGAGGGGTGGCTGACACATTCAACTAGATCTAGACAGGCTGGAGAGCTGCATGAAGGTAAAACTCATGAAACTCAATCAGGACAAGTGTAGAGTCCTGCATCTGGGAAGGAATAACGCCAGGTACCAGGAGAGATGAGAGGTGATCCTGCTGGAAAGCAGCTCCATGGAGACAGACCTTGGAGTCCTGGTGCACAGTAAGTTGGCTGTGGGACAGCAATGTGCTCTTGTGGCCAAGAGGGCCAGTGGTCTCCTGGGGTGCTTTAATAAAAGGGTGCCCAGCAGGGCTAGGGAGATTCTCCTCCCCCTCTACGCTGCCCTGGTGAGACCACATCTGGAATGCTGTGTCCAGTCTGGGGCTCCCCAAGTCAAAGACAGGGAGCTACTGGGGAGGGTCCAACACAGAGCTACAAGGGTGATTAAGGGACTTGAACATCTCTCCTGTGAAGAAAGACTGAGAGAACTGGGGCTGTTTAGTCTTGAGAAGGGTGAGAGGGGACCTTATCAATGTCCATAGATATCTGAGGAGGGGGTGTCAAGAGGAAGGGGGCAGGCTTTTGGTGGTGCCCAGTAACAGGATAAGGAATAATGGGTATAAGCTAGAACATAGAAAGTTCCACCCCAACATGAGGAGAAACTTCTTTCCTGTGGGGGTGACAGAGCACTGGGACAAGCTGCCCAGAGAGGTTGTGGAGTCTCCTTCTCTGGAGACTTTCAAACCCCACCTGGGTTCCTGTGCAGCCTGCCCCAGGTGATCCTGCTTTAGCGAGGGGGTTGCACTAGATGATCTCTGGAGGTCCCTTCCAACCCCTAACATCCTATGGTTCTATGATTATCAATGCAGGACTGGTCTCTAACTACCCACCCCTGCAGCACTGAGCCCAAGGACAGCCAGCAGAGACACAAGTGAGCAGTGCAACCATGCAGGAACAACACTCACCCAACACCACAATGGCAAGCACAGCATGGTACTACTCATGGTTTTTAAAACTCCTTGCACCCCTGTTTATTTTTTAAATAGGCACAGACCAAATTTATCCATGATTCCTGTGAGCAGTGACTCATACCAGCTGCAACATCAGCTTGACTTGGTCTCCAGAGAGTCAAACAAGCCTGGATGGTTGGTCAGGCAGTGTGAAAATATGGGACTTCATTTGCTTCCAGCTCCACTAGCATCACTTTCCCCACCACAATCCATCAGCACTTCCCCACTTTTTCCTGAAACAGGAGCTGCTTTTCTCCAGAACCAGCAGCCACCATGAGCTCCCACCACCTTTCATGCAGCACAGCCCTGCAGACCAGTGCTTAACATCACACACAAACACCAAGC
>NW_008621102.1:11378-27968 GCF_000691845.1 Merops nubicus | reverse complement strand
AGCAGGAAAGAGAAAGGTACTTCTGCCCATGGGCAGCTCAAGATAATTTTTGGATATCAGCACCATGTAGAATATTAAGAGCAAAACCAACCAAACAGCAGCTTCTCCAAGGCTTCTTGCTGTCCCCCACGTGTGATGATGCAACATGCAGCTGAGCAGGGGCTGGCAGAACTGCCTGTTACCAACTGGAGCAACTATTAATTGGCTCTTGTGTTATCAGTGTTTCAAGTACCCTTCAAAGTGCAGTTGCTTTGAGGAGAAAAATGCACCTGCTAGTTGAGCTTCTTTTTCCTCTCCACTTCACCTTGACCAGAGTATTTTTAGCTGTGTGGACAGACTTGCCAATACTTTAACCTTCAATTCTTTGCAAGGAAATTTCTGACAACACACAGCAACAAATTAAACACATCTATCCAGGGTCAGGAGAGGCAAAAGAAAAGAAATGATGGGCAAAAGCAAGTCCTTAAGAGACTTTTCCCCAATATTTTTGCCCCTTCTTTCCACAGCCTCATCTAGTCATACAGAGAACTTAAGTTTGTACCTGATTTCAGGAAGCTCAGAGTTTGGCCTGAGATTTTGCTTAACAAGATCAGTTGCACACAAACAGCTTGGTCAAGCTGCCTTTGCAGAAGAAATTACACCAAGTCTCCCAGATCTACTAATGGAAGTACATTTGGCAGAAAATGGTCCAACAGTGTCATCTTGGAAGGCAGAAAACCCTCATTAGTCAAGTGAAACAGTCTCTCTTGTCTGTTCATCTCAGCAAGTAACAGAGCAGCTTCTGCCAAGTAGGTAACCAGAAGTACTTGCTTCCATCAGAACACAGTAAATAAGAGGGAAGACATGCTCCTGAAGAGCTGTTCTTGTTAATTCATGTGATGCTGGGACCTCGAGTGCTTCCTTAATTACTACAAAAACTGTTCCACAGTAGACTAAGCTCTGAGCCAACAGCAGCAGACGTGACCCCATGGGCTTCCAGGTCCAGCTGCCCGAGATGGACACAAACACTGACTGCACAAAGGGTCACCCTTGCTATTATGCTCAGATCTATACTGTTTTGGGTAAATCTTCCCAAAATAGGCAGAGTTCTACCTAGCAGGAGGGTGATTAGAGCTAATAACTCCAGCACACATATTTTAATATCCTTTATATACTGCAATTTTAAGTCAACCTTTTGAGAAGCAATGCTGAGTACCACATGGAGATTTATGACTCTTCCAAGGTTTCCCCAAATCTCCAGTTTTCCTTCAGCAGTCTGCTTTCAGTCTTAGAGTGCTTCAGTAGGAAATCTTCTGCTGTTTTATCATCTCATCATCTTTCATAGCATCTTACATTCATAGCAGAGTTTACTGTCCCATTTGGCACAGACTCATTCTGTTCTCCTTTCATTGTTACATTTCTCCCCATGTGGAAAATGGCCCAAACTTGCTGGATTTTATACACCTTAAATGTACAAAATACATAAATATGCTCCCAACACATCCAAAACCCACTCCATGGTCCATCTTAAGCCTCTCAAGTCTTCTGCCTTTGTCTGGAGTAAAGTACAGAAGGAAGGAAAAAATATTTTCAGACACACTTAACTGGGTACCTTTTCAGACAAGGCCTTTAAACTCTCTAGAAACCTCTGCCAGAAATCCTTGAAGAGGGGTCTATCAATCCTCTTCAGGCTCTCTTTGGTGCTGGCGTCCACGCTGACATACAGCTGAGTGACTGGCTCAAGGTTCCTGGGAAATGAAAAGAAGGGAATTGCTGTTTTCAGACATTACTGCTAGCTGGATTTGGAATTCACACACAAACTAGAGTAGCTCCAAACAAGCTGCTTTGCTGGTCCAGTATCAACAGGTCCTACACAGTATTTACAGGCAAAACTATCCAAGTCCGGTGGTTCATCTCTGCCAAGGGACCACGATCTTCACAGCAAGATGTTAGAACCTGCTTTCAACAAGTAACACACTCCAAAGCTGAGAATGTCCCTTCCAGGGGCCTCAGCTGACATTTTAATTATCTTTTCCTCACTGAACTGGAACATATTTCACTCCAGTGTGGCTGTAACACATTCAGAAAGGCTTCCCAAAGCAGGCTGCCAGGGGTTCAGGGGAGGCACTGAAAGGCTCTGCTTCTCACCACAGCCCCACCACTTCAAAACCAGAAAGCTCAGCCCCCTCCTCAAATTCTGTTTGCCCTGGCCCATAGTAAAAATCATCCCATTCAACAGAAATACAGCCAGAATTCAGCCAGTTTCTACTGCTGGACACTTTGAACTTACCTGACCTGACATCACCAGTCACAATTTTTTGAAGGGAAATCAAAGCTGTTGGGTGATTTTGCTTGGGTTTATTTTCTAAACAGATTCTCCTTCCACTTCCAAGGCTCTTATTTCACATAAATCCTGCAGCATAGTCTTTCTGGTCACATAATGCTGGTGAGCACAGCATCTGTGAGCCCAACACCGGTGACTTCTAAAGAGATTAAACCTCCTCTGCTGTGTGAGGAGCTTGAGTGGAGTCTAATCCCTTCCCCAAACCCCAAAGGTATAAAGGAGCAGCAGCAAGGCTGCAGTCCATTAGCAAAGGGATAATGAAGGGCATTAAGGGGACAACCTAAAACCAGCTCCCTTGTCACAGACAGAGCTGAGAAAGGCAGGGAGGGTAACACACACCCACCCCTCATGGCACCTTCCACCCCAGGGGCTCTGAGATGAAGTGACACCATCCTAATTCACCACCTAACTCCAGAGCTCTTCACAGTTTTAGGACAACATTGTGCAAGTGTTTTCTTTTTTTTTTGTGTGAAGGCTCTTAATGAGCAGGCTCCAGTCCCAGCTTGATTTGGTTCTGTATAGAAGATGAGTAGAAATTAGAAACTATTGTTCAGCTGCCAAAGAGTGACACCTAAAAATACACCGACCCCCTCTGGCCTCCCCAGAGGTGACAAAGTGACAAGGACTGTCCAGAATGAGACCAAACAGAGCTATTAGTGTCCAGAAATACCCACTTAACACTCAAACAACCTATCTAAACATATTCTCTCTCTATGTATTCCAAGGGAAAAATGAAATAGCCCAGAACAAAATCTAACATTTTTGGTTAAAAAAGCCCAAAACATTTTGTAAACAAGCCTCTCAGGACTCACAGCCCAAAGCCACAATCTCCAAAAATGACCAAATGTTCTAGGCAGAAGTGGATTGAAGCACTCAGATTCAAAGAACATAGCCAAAATACTGTTTTTGTGTACTTAATGCTGCATTGGTCTAATGAAAAGGGGCCCCACTGAAGATGGAGCGAGTGTTTTTCAGAATATGCACTGAGAAAAATTACCTGTTCTCCAAGATCTCAGTCCTAAGGATGGGCACGGGCCAGAATGGAGACAATTAAGGAACTAGAAGAGATCTCAGGGAGGGATTTCTGCCCCACAGTGCCCCAAAAAGGAGTCCACATGGCTCTGCCATGGCTGGGACTGGAGCCAGGACAACTTCATGCATGCTCTGCTGAAGGGAACAGGGAGGCAGGGCAGTCATGGGTCCAGCCAGCAACAGGGAGAAGCAGAGCACAAGCTCATGCTCCTGGAACACAGCTCCATTTCACAGTTAACAGGACATTTAGTTGCATGGTACTAGGATGGATTTTCCAATGCTCCTCCTTAGTTTGGAAATTACAAGTAAAACTTATCTTAGCTGAGGTCCAGGAGATCAAATTCACAGCATTTTCTACATATGAGCTCTGCACAAATCATGACTAGGTAGCACAGCACAACTCATGAGCAATAAATTGACTTCAGGACACTGGCCATGAGATGGTTTCACAAGCCAGGCAAGACAATATTCAATAACACCAAGAACAGAAACATCAATATCATAAAACCATTCTTATGACTGATGCTCATGACACACACACAAGAGATTTAGCTCCTGGCTAATGGATGGGAACAAGAGAAAGAAGAGGATAAGAGCCAGGTAACTGTTCAACACAAGCTCAGGTGGTATAAAACCTCCTTCACTGTATAAAAACGTGTGTGTGTGTGGAGGCAGGTGAAGCTGCAATCCAAATACGAGAGGAGGAGGAGGAGAGGAGAGGAAGGCACAGACAGCACCATGCTGGAGACCCAGCTGGCCAGTGGGCCCTACTCCTGAACTCAGCACACCCCCCAGGCCACTCTCCCCACATCCACACCACATGCCACAGGTCAGGCCGCCTGTTTTAGTCCTAATTTTTAGAGTACAGCTCTCCTCTGCTGACAACACCAAAGGGAACTTGGTGCCTGCTTCAGTTCCCACATTAGCAAATCATTTGCTTTGATGAGCCAAAGATCAGTTGCAATTTTTAAGACAGCAAGACTAGCATTTTATCACTTTCTTTTTTGTTTCTTTTTAAACACATTCAGCAGATCCTAAGAAACACAGCTCCAAAATATAGCGTGTGCTCTCTTTTTAAACCTCTATTTTTAGGGGAGAGCAAGTTCTGTCTATCAGGCACATAATACAGGACTTAAAGTAACTTGATTACACAATTATTCAATCATTTGGAATGCCTTTGTAGTGTGTAATTACTCACTCCAAAATTGCATGCCCTCCCCCCCCCCACTGCCATATCCAGAGCAGGAGAAGGAATATTCTGATGAGTCCCCAGCCACCTTGCAGCTCACAACAGATCCTGTGTTTCCTTCCTACATTGCTTTAGACTTTGTTCAAAGGAGCCTGGATGCTCAAGACCACCAAAATCAGGGATCTTTTGCACTTGTAAAGACTTTTTGAGAGTTTTCCATTGTGCCCAGCAACAAGACATGGGGCAATGGGCACAAACTAGAACCCAAGAGGTTCCATCCTTGCAAAAAATCCTGGGCAACCTGCTCTGGGTGACCCTGCTGGAGCAGGGGGATTGGACAAGATCCCCAGAGGTCCCTTTCAGTCCCCACATTCTGCAAGTTCATTAGAATATTTTGAACATTTCACTCAAGTCCCTCTGAGAGGGAGATTAAAAATCACTGATCCCACTTGTGCAGATGCATCTGTGCTTTTCACCTTGTCTTATCCTGCACCCCAGGTCCTGCTGGAGATGCTGGGCTGTATAGACTGGTTTGAGGCATTACAGCTAGTCTTATGGAGTCAGAACTCCATCAGAGTTCTTATGGAAAAAACCAAAAAGGCAATTTCTGAGCTCAGCCTCCTGCTCTAGCTGTCAGAAACACTCACACCAGTTATCCAGGTCCCCAAGCACAAAACACAGTGCACTTGCTGTTCTCCTTCCCTCACACCTCCAGGAGGTACTATATTACATTCTCTTCACTTTCAGAAGTAATCACACTTTAAAAGGTAGAGAAAAGAAAATCAAGCTAGCAGAGAGAAAGAAGAGAAAGAACACAGGGAGATGAAGCTTAAAATGAAATAGATGCTGAGTGGGCTTTTTGTCAGTGTCCATGCAGAGCTGACTCTGATGAGTGATAAAAAAAAAAAAGGAATCAAAATACAGGTCAGCACTTAAATCTTTTAGCAAGGAGATATTTTGTTCAACTCTTACCTAATCTCATCTGGGAACTGTGCATTTGTAACCAGGAAGCTGGAGATGCTGTGCTGGTGCAGGAGCTTCACAAAGCTGTTGATCTCTGGGTACATGATGGGCTCTCCCACCAGGGAGAGGGCACAGTGCTTCACTGTCATTGCTTCCTCAAGGCGACCTGCCTTCACTCCTGACACGCCTGCAAAGAGAGGGGAAACAGGCTTAGATCAACTAAACCCCCTCCCAAACCATGCTGGAGACCTCCTGAACCAGAGGAGACACCAGATCACAGGCAGCGACCCCTAAGCCAGCTGATCTACAACAGATTCTAGTAAAACTCTGAAGATTCTACTAGATTCTAATAAAATTCTGAAGATTCTAGCGAGGAATCTACAGACCAGAGTGCACCCAGACACGTGGAGCTTGGGGCTGTGTGTGCCCTGTTAACTACTACCAGCAATTCTCTGCTAATCAACATTAGAGGTAAGTTTTCCATTGCTAAGACCTCAGTGGTGTTGCCCAAATGCTGAGGCAGAAGCACAAGAACCAGTTTAATGCCACCTCAAGTAGGCATCTTAAAAAAGACAACCAGGTTAGGTCTGTCTCTGCTGCTGACCACCCATGGTACCCCAACCTCATGGAGAGCAGCTCTGCAGGGGAGCTGGGCAGACTTCAGCAAGCAGAGTTACCATCAGCCAGGTCTGAACCCATCCTGGCAACCACATGAAACGTCACTCCACGGAGGAGTGACCCAACACCTGACACCATCCTGAACAGCAGGAGATGGATCAGAATGAAGACCCAAGGAGCTCAACTGTTGTGTCCACATGGAAACGTTCTCTGCAGGTTTAACCCATCTGAGCCATGTTTGTTCTACCCTGGGAGGGCAGGGGAGAGGACAACACTCCTCCAGCCCACCCCTATCCAACCAGGACTCCGGATGAAACCCTCTAACTCCAAACAAGCTTTTGTTCCAAATGTGTCACTTCACATTTCCTTGACGGGCCTTGATGTGCTCAAATAACATCTGTGGGTTTAGACTGGGGATTGGTCTGCTTTAAAAAAACAAAACCCAAAGACTTGAGTCTGAAACCAGGTCCTCAGCTCACCTCTCGTTGCCTAGACGCTGCAGCTCAAGCAGTACAGAAAATTACATGCTACACTGCAAAGCCAAGATAAAAAGAGGTATTTGTGGATATTGCTTCAGCCTCACTTAGAAAAGCTGGTTGGTGATCAGAGCACAGCTTAGTGCATTTTAAACCAGCCAGGCTCAGGCCTGAATAAGTGACAGGACTAATGGTTATTCTGCAGAAACCTGACAGGACTAAAATGAGAACTTTATTTGAAAAGAAAGAAGCATCTCAACCACACACTGAGATTAAAGGACTAACTTTAGTATTCCTAAAGCTACTGTAAGTCATTTTTGGAATTAATTAATCCCTCTCTCTCAGCATCTTGCAAGTGGACTACAATAATTACTGTGCCAGCTTTATAAGCAGACAGAAAAGATTCCAACATCACATAAAGTTTGAGAGTAACTTTCTCCAAACAGTTTACAGCCAATCTGGCATATAGTAACAACACTCCAGAGGAGGGTAGAGGCTTTGTAAGCAATCATTTGACCATATAAATCACAAACTAGACAAGGATAAAGTAAACAGGATTAGTGGGTATTCCAGGGAGCACAGGAACTCTCCCACACTTTTGGCTGCTGTACCACTACAGCCTCAGCTCCTGTAGATGAGCTTCCTTCTGCCTTTAGCCAATGAGCTCCAGCACAGTCAGAGCCTGGGCAGATTTTGCAGGGCCTGCAGGAGGTCCAGCACAGGTACAGGAACCTGAGAAGCCTCTGCAAGAGGCAGTGGTGTCCAGCTTCCAGCTCTGCCGAGCTCAGGTCTCAGCAGAGTTGGCAGCCAAGCCCTCTTTGATCAGCACATCTCCTTTGAAAAGCTGATTCCAGCTGCTTTCCTACTGCTGCACTTGAAATTTGGGAAAGACAAGCAGCATCTGGCACATCACCCTGGAGAGGCTGGTTGTTGACTTCAGGTAGCCCCCTGCAAGTAGCTGGCCACCAGTCTGGGGGACTGGGGAGAGGAAGGAATCTGTTTTATCCACTCACACAGGCAGCCTTAGCATTTCCTAGTTCAGCTCATGCATTTCTGTTTATTTTCTTTCTCCACATTGAACCAGGGCTGTATTATCAGAGACTCCCACTCAATTTTTGAATTATGTTTCCATTCTGTGTGTGCTCCTCACAAGGGCACTGAGATTTACTAGTCACCACCTAGGAAATGTATCCATCAAATAAACTACTTCCCACCTTAGCTCCCTTATCAGTAAGATGTCTCTTGGTCAGTTATTCTAAAAAAGAATTATGGGACATTAACTGACATCTGTGGTCTTCAAAACCACTACAAACTATGGCAACAATAAAAGAGAAGGTGACACACCATCTCTAAAGGCATGCACAGGGACTCTTACAGGTTAGAGGGACCTCCTATAGGATAGAGATCCATAAGAATTCTTCTGTTCATTCAAAGATCCCATTCTCACTAAAATGGATGGAATTAACCAAGCATCAGATCAACCCCCCAGTTCCTTCAGCCCATGGAGATGTCAGTGTGTGTGCACCTGAATGCAAAGCTGTGGTACTAGGATGAGCACAGATTTATCCAGACAGCTTTAGGTATTATCTGAGCAGCATTATCAAACATTCAAGAGCCTTGAGGGCACCCTAAGACATTCTCCCCATGTTTTTCTTCTCCAATAGCCCAAATAGCCTGGTCTGCTCTCTGCTGTGGCTGCCCAGCCCGTGCTGCAGAGCCCAGCAGCAACCCAGTTATCCAAGTCCAAAACAATGCTCAAGCCTTGGGGTTGTTTGTGGGGTTCTTTTTCATTTAAAAAAAAAATAAATTAAAAATCCAACCTGTTCTTTGCAGAGTGCTGCTCAGTTTGCTGGCAGTTGACAGTCACGTTTGGTGCCTGAGGCACTTCCAGCCTGGACAGAAGATAGTTCTGGCACGGCACACAGGGAACTTTCATCCTGCAAGATGCTGCTCATCTTTTAACTCCCCCCCTTCCAGCTCCCCCACGGCGTTTCAATTCAATTTTGCTCTCACAATATTTTCACATGCACCTCAGGAAAGTGACAATGTAACATCCACAAGACCTAACAGCCAGCTACTGGGCTGCTCCTACTGATTTTTCTTCTCCTTAATAAATCTTTTGCTTTTAGACTCCCAGGACAGGAAGCCTGTTGACATCTATCACTCTGAAAAAGTAACACATCTTTTCTTTCTCCACTTGGCAGCACTGTTCTAGTCCAGAGCCTTTGTTTTCCATTTTTCTTTCTCCTTTCACAGTTCCATGTCAAGGGTAACAGTGGTGAGGATGCGTGTGCAAGTTTCAGGGAATATTTACACAATTGTTTAAGGCAAAATAAGCTCCAAAAAGACAGAATCAGGTATTTCCAAGCCCTCACTTCTTTTCCCACCTATTATGTAACTTCAGTGTATGAGACAGAAGCTGACAGAAGGGTTTTTTTTTTTTGCCTCTCACAGTTTTAATCCGTTGGGTTCTCTGTGCACAGCCAACATCAACAAATGGGTTCCCAAAAACGACAGCCAAAATTAAGGCTCATCTTGCACATTTTATGTATGCTTCCAGTCCACTCCTGCTGCTCATACAGCCTTCACTGTCAGTGAGGAAGAGCAGAGCCCCAGGGCTGTCCTGCCAAGCTGGCCAGCTCTCCCAGCACACAAAGCTGACCCTTAAATAACCAAGTTTATCACAGTTGGGGGAGAAAAAAAAACAAACGAATGTATATACACATAATGGATAAATAACAAGCTCACAAGGAGTTCCTACAGAAAGCAACACACAGTACCTGCCAGGGGTGCTGCAGAACTACAGCTTCAGTTAAACAGGTGGACCGAATAAATCCTGAAAAAAAATAATACCTCAATGCTACAGCTCACTCATTAATGAGAAAATTGCCATCTACAAGTTGCAGAGCTAACAAAAGCTGCCAGGGGACCAAGACTGGGCAGTATATTTCTTATCAAGTTAGAGGCCGATTCTTTTTGCCTTCTACCTGCCCTCACTTTTACATAAGAATCAAGATTCTTATCATCCAGGCCACCTTTAGCCACCACTGAAGCCTCCACACACCCCAAGGAAAAGGACATGCCAACTACACCAAGATGCACAAGAGGCAACTCACTCTTCTCTCTCAAGGCAGCAACAGATCCCCAATGGCTGACTCATGTTCTAATGTCAAAAACAAGGCAGAACATCTCAGAAAACACCAAGTGTGTCACAGGAGTTTCTTTTCACCCACCCTCCTGATGTTAGAAATCTCATACCTCCTTCCCAGCATTTCACAGGTTATCTTTCATCTGTGCTTTGAAGATGCTACTGCTGGTTATCTCCCAAAAGCAGCATTAACAGGGAAGGAGTGGGAGAAGTTACCTTTGAACTGCTTGATCATGTTCTGATGGTTCTCAATAGCCTCCTGCAAGATCACTTCAGGCTGGTCCATCTTCCATCGCCACTCTGTGCCCACTGGATTGGTGTGATGCCTGAAGGAAAGAGGGACAGAGTTATTCCCTCTTCTTTGTAACATCCAGAGAAGAATCCATCTGTCACCCTGGAGACTCAGGTGCTGTTTTAATAATATTAAAAGCAACAAGAAATTCACAGTGATATTCTGCTTCTGACAACTTTCAGATGTCATCTCTGAACACCATTCTCATACCCTTCTCCTTCCAGACTCTGGCCTCCCCAGGAAGAAGAGACCTTACAGCTTATATTAAGCTTAACACCTCTATTTTGAATCACAGGGAAAAGGTTTCTAAGCCTAGATGATGCTCTGCAGACAGAAAGACCTCTATAAAGAAAGGAAACTTGGTACTGCCTCCTCTTCTCCACTTTTATTCTTCCTACTAATAGAAGAAAAACATATTTTGGAGGGTCTGTCAAAATAGCACTATTGGATTAATATAGTTCTGGACAAAAAAACAAGATCTAGCCAGATATATTCCTGAAACTCTGTTTTCTGAGCAACTGATCTGTGTTCCCTCTACCACTCTCCATCATCCCTGGAAGTCAGTGATGGAGAGAACTGTGAAGTTCCTGCAGTATTCCACCTCCCAGCTACACAGGCATTAGGACACAACACCCAGCACTGAACTACAGGAGAAGAGACAGAGGGAAGCACTTCCTCACAATGAAGTGGCTGGTCCAGTGCTTGCTGAAGACAATCAAAAGACTCTCGTTGATTTCTCCAAGTGAGAAAGACCTGCAGCTCCACACTTTGACAGTGCTAAACCACACAAATTCTGGACCCAGCACCAATAAAAACAGACCTTTGGCCCAAAGATTTCTTCTTCCACTTCAAAAGGAAAGATGCAAACAATGCTCTCAAACTGCTTCACCATCTCAAAGATCCCTTAAGTTAAAACAGCTTTGCTTTTGGAATTTCCCTTTTTTTTCCCCCCCTTTCTGCCAACATGGAAAGTTTTCTGAATGCCAACTATAAAAGGCATTTATAAAACCTTTACATGTTTAACTACATAACTTGTCCCTTGTGTATTTAATGGGGCAAGTTGGCAAGAAATCAATAGGCTCTCAATGCACACTGGGCAGCTATTAATTATTAGTGTCTAACAGTCCTTGAATTTTTAAACACATTCTGTTTAATAAACATACCAGGTCATGTCTACAGAGCAGCTTATTTGGCAAAAAGCTGTTTATCTTCTAACAGAGAGGAGGGAAAAAAAGTAATGTCCTGTGGCTGATGAGACTGTTTCACCATCCCTGGCAGAGAGAGAATTTCACCATCACCTTCCCACTCCCCTGCAGGCTCTGTGACCCTCCACACCCTGCACCTCACCAGATGGCCAAGCCTTGGGAGGTCACTGTGCAGAGCATTCCTCCCCAAAAGACCACAAGCAAACCCACCAAATGCCACCCAACTCCACACACACCAGAGCTCCTTTATTTTATTTGAGATTCCAGGTGTGAAACAGGTTGGATTTGATACCTCCAAGGCAAGGCAGGACTGCTACTGCACTCCACCACCATGGAGTTCCAAGACCACAGAGCACAGGGCAGGGAGCTCCCAGCTTGCTCCTGCTCTCCCCTGCCTAACACCACTGCCTCCAATCCAGCCTTATCTGCATTCTCATCAGACCTTTGATCTACCACTAGTATTTGTCAGCACTATCAGTGTCCCTGGCAGCCCATCAGACCTCTGCAGAAGGTGGACACTCCACTGGGGCAGGTCATCCCCCTTCTCAATCACTTGTGTGTGATTTCAATAAAGCAGCTTTTGCTCTATACCCCCCTAAAACAGTGGCTCTCTTCTGTGGGCTTTCTTCTGTGAGCAATGCTTAATATCAGCCTTAATATTATGACATCTTTCAAGAAACTTTGAGGGGAAAATGCAGCACGGGTATAAAGTACCTTCCACTCCAGAGATAACTGACTGATGTTGATACCTGGTGGGCAAAATGAAGGTGAGGAAATGCTGGTGGCTGTGATCAGGGAAGTTCAGAGCATGCAGTTCCCTGGAGGGGACACAGGGAAAAGAGGAGAATAAAACCAAGAGACATCAAGAAGCAGGCTTCAGTGAACCCTGAGAACTGGCTGGTGACATCCCAGAGGAGAAATGCTGAAGAGCAAAGGAGTTCAGAACTGGCAGTTTTTTAAACCCTATTAAGGCACAAGTTTAAACTGCAGCAATAAAAAGCAAAGATGTGAAGAGTAACAAGACACCAGTCTGGCATAATCACAGTCTCTCCTGCAAGCTCACGATCCTCCAGCTGAAAATAAAAGGAAGAGCCCAGGAACACAGGGTCACAATCAGAAAGATCAGGCAGAAGGAAAAAAAGATCAGATGCAACTAGCAGAGGACATACAACAGGGCTACAAGAATGACTGTCCCTATAATGATGTGAGGAGAAAGAAGAAGACCAAGGAAAAAAGCTTGTCCAATGCACAAGCAAACAATGATTAACGTTTCTCTGTAATGACAAGAGACACGTTTGCACCTTTTCTTCTGCTTTCTCCTGATGGCAATGAGAAGGGGTCTTTGCCAGGGTTTTTTCAGAGCCCTGCTCAGCACAGTCTTCAACACCTTCAAAACTACCTCAAGTCAAGATGTACAAGTATGCTTCCAAATCCCATCATCACATTACCAATTATTGTAGCTTGGTTCTGACTCACCAAACACCTGCAGTAACTGCTAAGACATGTGAGCACTTCAGAGCAAATCATCTGCTTATATTCATAGAATGGCTTAGGTTGGTTGGAAGGGACCCCTGACATCACCTCATCCAACCTCACTGTCATGGGCATGGACACCCTTCTACTAGACCAAGTTGTTCACGGCCTCATCCAACCTGGCCTTAAACACCTTCAGGGAGGGGCATCCACAACCTCCCTGGGCAATCTAGTCCTGCACAGCATGAGCTGAGAATCCTCACACAGCAGGTACTGCTTTGGAGACTAAATGCACTTACAGTGGCCTCATCCCCAAACTTCTGTGCCAGATTTGGCAAAATAGTGTCTAACTAATACTGAGAACCACCCTGAGCAGCAAACCCTTCTCCCAGTAGTGAGCAGCAGATGATGCACCCCATCCTGCACACACTGCAGGCACCAACAGCACTGCCAGCACCTCAAAGTGCCAATGCCCCAGCCAAGACACTCACCAGGGTCTGCTCCCATCTCACCTGATGGGCCACATGAACATTGTCTCCTGGAAATGCCTCAGATTATCACAGTGCTGGAAGAGCAGCACACAGAGGCACCAAGACTTCTTTTTTAAAACCATTTTCAGGGCCACAAACAAGGTACACTCTATGATGTCCTGGCCCCCACCCCATTTATATGGTTCTTTCAAGAGCTCCTGGAAAACAGACAGGCCCAAAAGTCACCAAAGCAGTGAGGAATCAGATCTGAAGGAAGCACTGAACCTTGGGTCACAATGTATTAATCCTATAAACAAAACAAAATGACCAAACTGAAATAGAGCATTACCCTGGGAGAACAAGGACTGATGGCTGGAGATGCAAAGAGACTCTCGGAGACTCTTTCAGTCTCAGGTTCCAAACTTTACAAACCTACAGTGCCAGCTCCTCTGATATCATAATATTTCACATTTCCCTGAAGAATTTAGCCTCTGGAGTCAAGTTACTTAATGAGAAGAATCTTTTGTTTTAATCTGTGTTTTCAGTCTCCTCTTAGTTTTTTAATGACCTTATTAAGTACTCTCCTATGAGAGATTAATTTTTAATCTCTTCCCTTTGCAGGGTTTCCTGTGATCACTGGCTTTTGGCCACACACTTACTTAGATCATCTGAACAGAACTTTAGCTGTTGTCTGCTCCACAAGCTATAGCTGAAATCTTCAAATACAGGTATAAACAGCATAAAGTTACAGAAGAAGAAATACAAGCCAATTTCTTTATGGGATATTTCACTCTGTCTGCTTGGCCTCCTCCTCAGATGCAAAAATAATAAACCCTATTAATTTAAATCTTATTTAGCCGTTCCATCTCTCCACAATAATTGATTGGGCTTTAGAGGTTCAGCCAGAAAACATAATCAAATCAGGTTTGCCTGGTGACTCTGCTGCAATACAGTGTCAGAAAGCCTCAGTCCCCACACTTGCTCTAATTGATTAAGAGATTGGGTCACTTGCACATTTCCATTTTGACAATTAAGCTAAAGAGATACTACAAACACAGCCAGACCAGCTGAGAGCAGTAATGGGTAGTGACAGACTAGTTCTGTAGGGAGAATTATGACTTGGGGATGTTGCAGTAATTAAGATGTGAGGTTTTTTTCCTCCCCCCGTGCTCTTGATGCAATAGCCTCAGGAGTTCAACCACAGCATGACTGCTGCCTTGTGGGGAGAGCACCATGCAAATGAACAATCTGCTCTTCCTCTCCTCCAAAGAAGTTGTTACATTCCAAACCTGCATCACCAAGCTCTCAGCCAGCTCTCTGAAGGGCAAAGGCAGGGAAGCAGGAGCCAGTGGTCACACCAGTAAGAGAGAGGGTACTGGCAGGCTTGGTATCAACCAGGGATGTACTGCTTCCAGCAACAAGGAGAAGGGAGGTCTCCAGTGCAGGGTCAAGGCACATCTTCTACAAAAACCCCATCATTTTCTGAGTGTGTTTGGATGCTGGCTCCACCCATGAGTCCTGGTTTGGAGCCAAAATGTGTCAGTCACAACCAGCCAACTACAATGGCATCCAATTCCCAGGGAAAGCAGCTAACTACAGCATTTCTTGCCAAAGTGAGGAAAAGAAAACAAACAGGCTCCTTGGCCTTTTCCTCAGTGATCCTGGGAGAGCTGCAGTGGTTATGCAGTTGGAAACATTGGCAGGCTCCACAAATGTCAAAATCCTGAAAGAAGAGATCAAGGAACAAAAAAGAATCACAGCGATTTTATCTGCAGCTGGGTCTGCAGAGCTGCACAGAGAGACCAGCAAGGCACAAAACCTGTATTAAAAACATTTTGCCAACAGTAGATCAACACTATTGCTTTATGTGTCTTCAAGAGGACAGATGGTAACTGCTAATAAGAAGGTAAGGTGTTTATCCTGCCCAGCCACCAGTGCCTGAAGCTCCACATTTAGTCTGCCACCACTAAGAATCTGCAAGGCACAGGGGGGTTAAAATAAAATGTGTACAGATAGTCATGGGTGCAGGGTTTGGGAACTGTGCCATCAGGAGGGAGGACAGCAGGTATGGAAGTCCTTTCTTCCTACCCCAAATTAACCCCACCAGCACAGCTCACAGCCACACAAAGGCTGTATCAGTCCAAGCACAGGATCTAAAAATGTCATTTAAAGTGAAGAAATCTTCTTAGCAGCAGTTCTGGTTTATGTCAGGCTTAAGGTGTACCTGAAACAAGCCTTGGGATAAGTCCCAAACTGAGCCTTAAGTCTTCAACTTGGAAGAGGTCTGAGAGGACAGACAACTGCAGTCCATATGGAAGAGTACAACAACTGCAGCTTGCTTCACCCACCCAAGGTAGATAAATGAGACCATTTTTCAGCACAGTCCCCTGGAAAGCTGTTCCCTTGCATTCAGGTTGCTCCCATTAGTAAAAGAAGCATTGTAGCATTCATTATCATTAGGGCTACTGTTTCCAGGATTGCTCTTCCAAGTGACAAATGATAGCTACAGGATGAGTTAGAGGCACATGGAACGTACCACACGTGGCAATTCATCCCAATTACTGCACTTCTCAATTTACACTTGTTTGCCTGCCCCGATTCAGCCTCGTACTCCAGACACAGGCTGTTGCCTCTAAGAAATACTGACTTGGGTCATTTTGAAGGGGAACAGTGTTAAATGGTCTGCAGTGCAATCCTAGGAACAAAATGTCTCGTTCTGACGACGTTATGGCTTTCTATTTGCTGTTTATGATGTGCCTTCTGTGTAGGGACAGAGGGACAATAATAGGCAATCTTCCTCCTACCAGTTCAGTCACCACTGCAGAATTAAATGCACCATTGCTGGCTGCTACATGGAGAAAAAAGACATTTTTCTTCCCAGTCATTAGCTTGCTCTGAAGAAAAGCAGCAAAGCCTGCACATTAAACATGGCATTTGCTGTGTCCTTTCACACCAGGATAGGATGAAAGGCCATGAAGAGCATCATCATTTTGGAACAGACTCCTCAATGCAAACTTCTGAGGATGACCAGTGTCAAATGCTTATACTTAACCCAATATGGGAGACAGCTTCAAAGTGCCTTCAAAATTACAGCAGTCCTTCTGCACTGATGCTGGGATTTAAATATTCTCAAGAAATACTTACACGATTAAAACCTGAAAACTATGAAAGACAGAAAGTGCTACTCTGAGGAATTTGGCTGTTTTTGCATGGAAACGTTGGGATGTTGGACAGCCAAGCTTAGGGATGGGTGTTACTGGCAGCCAGCCCCTGAGGGAGGCATAAATACCAAAGGAAACACAGCCCCCACCCTATGAATTAACCAGCAAGGTAGAAGACAAAAGAGCTCAAAGAATAACTTCCACGTCCTCCCACTCAGGACACTTCCACATCACTGCTTT
>NW_008621102.1:0-11347 GCF_000691845.1 Merops nubicus | reverse complement strand
CCTGCTGAGTCTCTCTTACCCATCCCATCCTGCATCCTCCCAGCCTAGCAAAGCCCCCCCTCAGAAACCCAGGCATGTCAGTGAGCAAGCAGCTCACAGGTCAGAGCCAGGTAAAGCTCATTTCCTTTAGAGAATTAACAGCCAAGTAATTCCTCTGCAAAAAGGGGTCACTTCACTGACTAAAATGGAAACTCATTTATTAGCTAACTGGTTTAGGAGGGCAAGAGTTACCAAAGGCACCACTTTTCACTCATTGAGGAAGCAGATGAATTGGTTGGGGTGAAGGTATTTTAAATAAGAAAAATGGTCCAATTCCAAACCAAAGACACTCACGTTGCTTAGCACCTTGGTGACTTTGCACAACATGAGCCAGCCCATGCCCACCAGGAGCCACAGTGAGTCCTAGACAGTGATCTCCAGAGGGAACCAAACCTCTCCCAAGTGCTTGGTGCAGGAGGCAGTGGGAATTGAAGGGCAGTAGATGGAGAAGCATCCATCTCTTGTCTCCTTTCCACTGGTCCCCAGCTAGCCTGAACTTGCTGATACCCATGTGTACAAGACAGCTCCAGAGGAGGTAGCACTGGGGGGCCCTCAGATCATCTTCAATCTGAAGATGTGGAGCCCACCCACCCAGCTCACCTCCTTCCATCTCTGACCCACAGACTCCACAGCTCTCAGCAGGGGAGGAGCACAGGCAGGAAAGGGGAGCAACGCCGCTCCGTCCAAACCCTTCCTCCTCCAATTTCCAAAGGAAAAGGACACACAGGTAACCCCATCCTAGGGGGGGACAGGACAGGGAGAGAGCAGAGCAGAGCCCCTATCCCAAAGTCCAACTGCATCACTGCTTTACCTCCAGCAGAAGACACACTTGTTAGCACAGGCCAGGCTGGGCGTGGCCTCCATGCAGCGGTGGCTCTCGATGCCGTAGAACGTGTGCTTGTAGCAGCCCCCTCGGCCCCGGAGCATCGACTGGCAGCAGAGAAACACACAAAGAGCAAGGCAGTTAAACCACACCAGCTGGAACCCAACTGGGCACAAAGGTTTGAAATCTGCTCCCAGGACCTAGCTGCAGTTTTCAGTCAGTAGGTAGTAACGCTGGTGTGCAGAGTTTACCTGTGACAGTCCCTGCAAGGGAGGACGTGGCTGTGGAGCAGGTCTGGGTAATGCCAGACAGACTGCTTTGAGAAATTCCAGCACACAGGTCACTCTAGAGTGTGAGTGCTTCTCAGTCTGACTGAGGAAATGGGCTGAAGTTGTGCCAGGGGAGGTTTCTATTGGAGATTAGGAAGAATTTCTTTCCTGTCAGAGTGGTGAGGTATTGGACCAGGCTGCCCAGGGAGGCGGAGGAGTCCCCAGCCCTGCAAGGGTTCAAAAAACATGTAGCTATGGCACTTGAAGACATGGTTGAGTGGTCATGGTAGTGTTGGGTTGATAGTTGGGCTTGATGATCTTAGAAATCTTTTCCAACCGTAATGATTCTATGATACACACCCATACAGGAGAAAAAAAAAGGCATTTCTGATGTCAAATTTGCAGCTCTTTTAGAAGCTTTTAACATAATGGATAACTTCTCACTTGCAACAGGCAGTATAACAATGTGCTTTACTGGGGCTCTTAACTGAATCAGCTACAAAAGCAGGTGAAGCCACTTAAGCTGCAAGAAATATTAGTGCAAAAAGCTCACTAAAGAGTAACAAGGATCAATTTGAAGGCTGCCCTACTGAACACTCAATTCTTCTCATTTGTCTAGCAGAGTACTTCTTCTAGCAATAAATTAAATAAATACTTTGACCTTATAAACCCTCACTCACACCAGTCAGTGGGTCCAGCAGGATGTTGCACTTCCACTCAGAGCAGAACCACAGCAGCCTTCCCACTGGGATTTAACTCCTAGTTAGCATGGAAGTTGTTTGGAGCAAAGATTGTCTTTCATCATCTCCATTAAATAATAAAAGGAGAAAGAATCTTTACTGCTGCTAAGAGAAAATTTGAAATAGAGTAACTTAACTTCTGCCTTCCTCTACCTGAAAAGTCCTAGTGATCCTAAAGAAAGTCTCCACTGAACAGCAGGGAAAGAAAATGCAGGTAAACCCTAATATATGCACAGTTAGAAGATTAAAAAAAAAGGAAAATACTGTTTATTCTACTCATTCCTCAAACAATAGAGATTTCAGGAGATTCACAGATCCCAGGAAAGCAAATTATATTTTCAGTTTTGTCAGACAGACAAATCAACATACTCTTCCTAAAATTCACAGCTTTTCTGCTCTTTTCCAGCATAGGCCAGAACACAAATCATTCTAATCTGAGATATCACTATGAAACTCTGCTTAATACTAATCCTCCTAGCCCTGCTCCTGCTTTCCTCTGATACAAATCTCAGACAAGTCTCCTGAAGATATTCCCGTATTGGTGTGAATCCGAGTCAAAGCCACTGCCTGTAACCAATTTCAGCTCAATTTATTAGAATGCTTTACATCCCACTCCTGCTTAAGCTAAAAATAGTATGGTCCTATCTAAGCACACAGAGTTGTTGTTTATTTTGCAGAATGGCTTTACAGTGCTGCATTAAATTCCAGTTCTTTAATAAAAACAGGTCCTTTGGTTTCCTCTCACAGTCGCAGCATGGATGAAATTTGATAAGTTTTTCTTTAAATATTTCATGCCCTTCCTTGACACTAAAAGTGACAGGAGAGAGAAATATTTGTAAGAGTAAACAGCAGAAGCATCAGTGGCATCTGTACATCTCACAAATATTCATCACAATACAGCGTCGGGCTCTTAAAACCTTTCAGGAGAACAAGTCTTTTGATGAAACACTTCATTGATAGCAGGCATTTCAATGAGAAAACCTGGCTGCAGCCACCCACTTTGGTGACTGCCATTCAAAGGGCTCTTTTCAAAAATAAACAAAGTTAATCATGCAGCAAAAGAATGCTGAGAGACCAAGGAACTCATCACTGCCACAGCGCAAGAATTGAGATGTGCTGGCAGTTTAATGAGGGGATGATTCCCAGAGTTTATCATCCCAGGAATGCTGAAGGCTTTAGTATGTTCTATCAAGGTTACTTCCCCAAAATTTTTAACATTATAGACCACCTTGCAACTTTTGAGTTTCTCAGGGACCTGCAAAGGCCAGTTGAAACAATAAACATCCCAAAGTTTGTTCTAGAGGGCTCTGGGTCTTTGTTGGGAATCTTTTTAGGTCTGCAAACTACTTGAAAAGCTACTGGCTTACACAGCTGCAGAGCTTGGAGGATGC
Source organism: Merops nubicus (assembly GCF_000691845.1). Classification (NCBI taxonomy): domain Eukaryota; kingdom Metazoa; phylum Chordata; class Aves; order Coraciiformes; family Meropidae; genus Merops; species Merops nubicus. The sequence continues at coordinate 8,085 of NW_008621102.1, read as the reverse complement.
TTTTTCATGTATGAGTATATACACACACAAATACATCATAGAATCATAGAATTGTTTTGGTTAGAAGAGACCCTTTAGATCATCAAGTCCAATCATCTACCCAGCACTGCCAGGTCCCCACTAACCCGTGTCCCTCAGCACCACATCTCCACAGCTTGGAAACCCCTCCAGGGATGGGGAATCCACCACTGCCCTGGGCAGCCTGGGACAGCCCTGGACAAACGTTTTTGGGTAGAAATACTTCCTGATGTCCAACCTAAACCTCCCCTGATGCAACTTGAGGTCATCTCCTCTTGTCCTCTCGCTTGTTCCTTGGGAGAAGAGACTGACAGCCACACAACTCTCTCCGTGCACAAACACACTCTCCCACAGAATCACTTTTTCAACCCCACCATTAACAAGAGACAGCTACCTCACTATCTAAATCTTCCTTGCAAAAGCTGACAAGCAGCAGAGGAGCACTGACTGGCACAAACCAGATCCATCAGTCACAGCACAAGGGGTTCAAACCCCCTGTGTGCCCATTGGAGTGTGATGATGGACTGTGCTACCTGTGCTTCAGAAGACCTCCCACCGGTGACGTAACCTTCCCACTTTTCTCCACAGTGTTCTGCTCCTGCCATCTATTTCAGCAGGCAGAAGATACTGTAGCTGACAGCAGAATAAACAGGAAAAACAACAGAAAATTATGTTCCCAGCTCTCTGCCTCGGTCGCGTTCTCGCCCTTCGCAGCAGGATTTTAATAGCTTGAAATGCAAAACTGCAGCTTGGAAGATGGAATTTGGCTTTGTGCAAGTAATACCCCATTTAAAAAAAGGGCCTTTCACCTGGAAATTGTAATGCCTGAAGAAGTCTCTAGCTTTTTTTTCCCTTTTCATTTATAAAATGAGAGAAGGTAGGAGAGCAAACCTTTGTCCAGCGGCAGAGCTTCACCCCCGAATGGCTTCCGATCAGTCTGTAGCCTGAAAGAAAACCCACAAAATAATCAAACTATTGCTTTTTTAACCTCCAATAACTGATACACAAAACCCAGAATTATTAAGCAGTCTCAGTGCTGCTCTTCTGCATTGACCCAAAAGCGACACTACCACCAAGATGTCAGTGCCCACCTACAGCACCCTCCGTTGATTCTGGGAGCCTGCACAAGGCCAGGGCCACCCAAGGGACTCCAACCAACCTGAAAGAGTTTCTCTTAATGGGAGATTTATTTGTATGGGTGTCTGGTTTGAATCAAAAGAGGGTGGCCAGAAGAACTCTCCACATAACAGGATGGCAGGCAAACAGGTCTAGCCCAGCGATGTGGGACATTCCACTGACCAAGAGATGGCCCATGGGAGGGAGCAGGACAGGGAACCAGAAGTATCTCCCCAGCCCCAAGCCATCACCCTAGAACAGACTCTTCCTCAGAACCAAGGAGCTCTAACCCCCACCACTCCTTGGCAGAGACAACATCTGATTCACAGTGCAACTGTGAGGGCAGAGGAAAAGAACTGAAACAGAGAGCTCAGTTTGAACCCAAACTTCACAGGTTCACTGATTCCATCTCCACGGGCTGTGGTGGAGCCACAGGGAGGGAACTGCTCCTCTGTGCCCAGAGGAAAGCTGATTTCACATCACTTCCCTGTTCCCCAGCCAAGATCAACACAATTTCATTTAAATTTATCGGTCCAAGAGGATTAATTCCACAACGTTCGTTAAGCACTAAGTACTATTATTACCCAAACTGCTTGAGTTAGGTTATTTTCCTCTTTGAAAATAGTGCTTAGAGACCAATACGTCTGAAGGATTAAAAGTCACTTCAAAATCAGCATAAAAATAAGAGGGATTTGAGGAGCTTCACTGTGGCATCCACACCGCAGCACTGATACATCAATGGCCTGGTTGCCCCCAAACCCAGCACATCTCAACTATCTGCTTTAGGCTGATGTTCATATTAACACTTCCAAAAGGGAAAAAACCCACATGTTAAATTTCAGGTATCAAGTCTCCTTCCTGCCAGCTAGCATGAAGTTACCAGGGAAAAGTCCTTCTGCTCAGCTAGGACTGCCCTTCCCATCCTAACAGTGAAGGGCAGCACAACAACCCTGCCCTGTTCGTCACCACGTGTCTCTCCTGCACAGCAAGACCCCAGGGCAGTGGGACTGCACCCCAAAGTCCTGCACACCAAGCCAGCCAGTGACAGATGTCACAACAGCTTCACCAGCTAAAAATTAAACAGTGTGAAGGCACACGTGGCTAACGAGGAATCTAGAGCATGCTCCTCTACTTACTCCACCACAGAAGCCCAGCAGAGATCTGCCCAGTCTTCTCTTTCTTCTTGCCCTGATGTTTGCTCCTGTTTCCTTGTGCTGGTCCTAACCCTGCTGGGGGGTTAGGACAGAGGTGACCTTAGCCTGATCAGCTCCCTGAGCTGAGACTCCAGGGGACTATATGGGCTGGGGGTGGGAAGGGAACTCTGGGGAGTGTCTCACCCAAGAGATGGTACCAGTTTGTGACATTTGTGTCCTTACAGGATTTCTTGATGAGCATTGTAAAAGGTGCTGCATTCCTCCTCCCTCTAATACAGCTGTCCAAACCAGACTCTTTCCTGATGTTAACCAGCAGAGTCACAGTCTTATTTTTTCCATTTTTCAGCATCCAGCACCAGCATTCATGGAAGATTATTCTCTCACAGATCACTTGTCAGTAGAAGGAACATGGCTGCTTTAAAATGGCTTTTAGATTAAAATTAAATTGAAAATAAGACATGCTTGCCCAGATCTGCTACTGAGCTGTTTGAGGAAGCAGCTCAAGGAGCAAGGTGCCAAGCTCTGGAACCCAAAGCTGCAGCATTTTCTCTTAAGTTACTTAAATCAACTTCTACCATGTGGAGCGCCCACAGCTTCCTTTAAAGGCCAAGAAAATTGTACACGTTCAACATCAAAACAGCCTCACAAACTTCAGCCAGCTTCAGTGACGAGAAGGGGTTTACTCATCTCGTTTGCTGCTGCCAGGAGCCACAGCTATGATGACTGCAAGAAGCAGCTTATACTTGCAGAACTTCTTAAAACCCCTGTATGAAGCTGTCCAAGTTGGGTCTTCACCACACAGGTAACGCTGGTGGGAAGTGTGGTCACCCTGCCATCAGCAGTGACCACGTGCCATGCTTTTCCAGATGGGGAAATTAGATAGAATACCAGCCACTGAGGCTGAACACTTTTTACTCTAGGTGAGCAGAGTTCTATTTCTTCTGGTAGAAAGAAAAAGCTTGTTTCTCCAAGCACTTGCTTTACTGGTGACTAGTAACACAAGCAGACGACCAGTTTGGGCTAAAAGAAGGTACAAAGGGTTAAGCAAGAACTGAGCAGTGCTACATTTCAAACCAAACATGTGCAAAAATGAGTTCAAGAACCAGTGTGATGGTCTTCTCAGTTCTGTTTCCACGTCACAGCTTCTGCTGAACAACCCCTGGGAAAGGGTCACCTCTTCCATCAGCTTTGTCACAACGTCACTGTAGCTCTGCTGAGGCAAATGGTGGTTGAATCAAATCTTACTCATGGCCCAGAAATCTGCACCTACGTGTGCCAGGACTCACCCTGAACACCTTCACTTCTTTGCTCTTAAGAGTTATTGCTCCCAAGTAATAAGCCCTAAGTGAAAATTTGGATACAACAGCTTCCAAACAGTGTTGTCTTGACAGGACTCAGCTCCCAGTCCCTACATATTTGCAGATACTAAGGCTGAACAAACCAAATCCATTTATTATTTCTACAGCCTGATATTCAAAGGATTCCTTAAATTATGAGCAGGCTCATAGTCATCAGCTCAACTCCTGACTGAAGGCACAAGAGCATCTAATCTGAAGCCTGTGTATTAGTTGATCTTGCTCTAGATGATAAATTTTGAATGACCCCAAAGCCTGCCAAGCTCTACTGAAATTAAATGCCATTTTTTACTACATTAAGACATGAATTAAGCTCTTAAACAAGCTTTTGGGTGAAATGTGTCTTATCAGGCAGTAACACCAGGCTGATAAATATTTGGTGATTGTTTGCCCTGACAATCCAACTGGAGTTTAATAGACCACAGAGGCTTCTAACTGGAGAGATGGCCAGTGTCACAGATGGCAACAGCTCTGTTTTCTGGGGCAAAACTGTTTTGCAACCCCCCAAAATGACATCTCAACCCATATTATATCAATAATAGTTTTTAAAGTCCCTTCTCTGAAATTCAAATAATTCTTTGGGAGATCCTGCTGAGCTCTTAGCCACTGAGACAGGACACTGCTGTCTACCTACCCATGTCATGTTCCAGGATATTAAAGTATTCTGGTTGTGGTTTTGCTAGTTTACCAGTGTCATAGATGTCACAAGTCCTTCTGATCTCCTAGATGTGGATGAATTATGTGCATATATGAGCAATTCTGTTATTTTAATGTTGAAAGCAGAACAGAGAAGATAAACCAAATTTCTACAAGTACATCTGCCCATATTAGAAGCAGTGTCATGATATCTGCATAGTCAAAAAACCCAAAACTATACATGCATAACAGTGCCATACTGAGCAGCTTTTACAGATTGACGACTCTCCTGGCATGGCAAAACATCCAGAGAAAAAAAACCATAGTCAAAAAACCCAAAACTATACATCCATAACAGTGCCACACTGAACACCTTTCAGAGATTGTTGACTCTCCTGGTATGGCAAAACATCCAGAGAAAAAAAATCAAAGACACCTTCCAGTTCAGATCTTTACAGCACCAAAAGCTTGCTTCAACAGAAGACTTTGAAAGCACAAGGCAAAAACTGCATCACTGGGCTTGGAAGGGACCTCTGGAGATCATCTCACCCAGTGTGTGCCCGTTGTTGCCCCTTGTCCTGTCACTGGGCACCACTGAAAAGCATCTGGTCCCATCCTCATGACTCCTGTCTCCTCCTCTCCACGCTAACCAGTCCCAGAGTTCTCAGCCTTTCCTCATCACAGAGATGCTCCAGGTCCCTCAGCATCTTGGTAGCCTTTGCTGGACTATCTCCAGTAGCTCCCTCTCTTTCTTGGCCTAAGGAGCCCAGAACTGGACACAGCACTCCAGAGGTGGCATCATTAGGGCAGAATAGACAGGGAGGAGAACCTCCCTTGACTTACTGGTCAATACCCTTCTTATTGCACTCCAGGATACCACTGGCCTTCTTGACCACTTCTCTACCTTCTTGATCCTCCACAGAGCTGCTTTCCAGCAGGTCAACCCCTGACCTGTACCTTCTGCAGGTTACTCTTCCCCAGGTGCAGGACCCTACACTTGCCTTTGTTGAACTTCATTAGTTTCCTCTCTACTCAACTCTCCAGCCTCTCTCACGAAAGAATGAATCAGATCAGTGGTTGCACAATCCCCAGAAGGTACAAGGAGAAGACTTGGCCATCTTTCTCCAAGAATGCAGTCACTGTAAGCTTAGTAAAAGCCAATCTGCTGTCCCATTGTCCTTCACAAACTCAAATGACTTTCAGCAGGCTGACAAATCAGTGTGGTTCTACCAAGCAGTCTCCTTAAAGAAAAGCACTCTGCTCTGAAGCACAGAATATCTGTTAAAGCTGAAATGCTGAAAGGGGAACTTCACACTAGGAGAATATTTACAAGGACAAAAATTCCCATTCCCTGCTGTTTTGCAAGAGTGCAGTTTAAAAGGGCCAGGGCTGAAGGTCAGTGACAGCAGTGATCCATCACCACCACTTTAAGGACCATTCTGAAAGTTGCAACACAACTGTTGCACTTGAGCCACCACCCAAAAGACAATGTTCTGACTCAAGCTAGAAGATGGGTAAGAAAAAACAAGAAATTCCATTGGTGAAAGGAATCTGTTCAAATTATAACCAGTATTTTATACAAATATAGAAAGAAGTAGAATCTGGACTATAGAATTTTTCAGGTTGCTCCAGTTTCATTCCTAGCACTGGTCCACCTTCAAGAAACTCTTGCCAAGTCCATCAAGACATACTTTAGATTTTCTTTTTTTTAAAAAAACAAAAAAAAAATGCTCTTAAAAAGTACAAAGGGCTTGTGATTTGTGGAAGGATTTGCTTCCATGAACACAAAGCAGCAGTGAGGAGATGAGAAAGGATTGCAGGGCTCCACTTTGTATGCAAAAATACTGTCAGTCCAAAACAGAGTGGAAAGTTTGGTCTTTCAGTCAAGCTGCTGAAACGCTGCCTCGGATCCTTCTCATCATGCACAATATGAAGAACATCTTGAACATTTTTAGCACGTAGTAGAAGGCTCCTAGGGTTAGTGACAGAAATACAGCTGCTTCAGCAGGCCAACCAAACCTAACCTAGTATCAAGAAAATGAGACTGATGAAGTTCAAAGGTGGGAATGCCAGTAGCTATAATAAATTCCAGCCTCAACAGCTGATCATAAAAGCTAAAAAATTCTTAAAATCTATCTTTTCACTTAAAACCAGATGACCATTTTAATGGAAGAGCACCTACTCCCTTGCAGCACAAACATAAAACCTCCAACAGTCCAATGCATAGTTTCTTGTCAGACTGCTTTTGACAAAGAGTCACAGAGAGCAGTGACATCTTCACCTGCATGAACCAATACTGAAGAAAAATAGAATAAAAGCCTTTTCTAACTGGTACCTTTCATAAAGAGCAACGTGACAAGCCAGAGCTGTTGCAAAATGTTTGCCATGAAGACACCACGTTGGTGACCTCCACTAGAAGCACCCACAGCAAAGCATGTTTTACAGAAGGGAGACCATGGACATCACCACTGTGGCAGTACGCCCCATTTTAATACATCCCCCAAATCAGCTCCTTGTTCTTGAGACCTCCTCTCAGCCAAGGCAAGATGGAGAAAATGTCCACCCCTCACCCCAAGTAGTTTCACCAACTTCTACGTTGTCTTTGCCATCCCAAGAGGAGAACAGCTGCTCCCCTGCTCCCAAAAAGGCATCTCTGGGTTTTGGCCAGCAAATATTCATCACCTTCCAGCTGAACAACCCTAAGAAAACAGAACTAACCAACCATCTCCAGAAGTCACCTTGCAACTGCTCTCAGACACTGCAAACAAGATAAAGACCTGGAAGATAAAAGCCCCTCAAGTGTTCTGAATAGCCAAAGGATCCCAACACCTCTGTCAAGTCACTTCTTGATTCATAGGAAAATTCAAAGAAATCTGCAGGAACTTCATGTCTTTAAGAACCATACATCAGTGTCAACTTTGGCTGAAAAGCTTCAGGTGGAAGAAGGCAACCATACCACATAACTCTCCCTTAAATACCCAGAACAAACACAGAGAGACAGAACTACAAGTTTGCTACAGACAAGATCTTTTTGTTTGTGTTGCACTGAGCTGCTCTGTTGCAGTCACCCTGGGCACATTGCTTTCTCCACATCTCCATTTGTATCAGCTGTCCCCTTGCTTGGGGAGAATGTCACATTATGAAGAAAGGACAGTAAATTTTATCCTTGCCTGAATAGATCTTGTATTTTGTTCCAGCTTAGACTCAATTTCAAAGACCAATACTCCCCACAGCCCTTCCAAAACCTAAAAAAAGTAAAAACCCCACAAATAATGGATGCACTTCAAATATCAATGCATTTATTTTCCTCTGTTACACATGGAATAAGTCCCCCAGCTCCAGTAAGTACAGGAGGGAAGAATCAGACCCACAAAACCAACATTTCACCATCCACCCTGCTCCTGATAAACTGCTGCATCTGTTCCAGCAAATCAGTATTGCAGTCAGCTCACCACCAGCTCCTGGCAGCTTCCACACTGGGGGACTTCAGCATCTTCTGCCTCCTGGATCCTTCCCCTTCAGCTCTATATGTGATGTTGGATCACACAGACATTTTCTAAGGGACTGCAAGGAAGCTGAGGGGGACTAACATTGCCTGGTTGCAGTCACTGTATGGATTCTACTTGCTATGGATTATTTGTTATGAAAACTAATTTTTGATTTCCCCATGGCCAGTATTTGAATTCTGTGGCACATTTCAGGGACTGCACCAGTGCTACAGATCCCAGCCCCAGCTGTGAGCTGCTAGTGCCACCTGGAGTCTAACAGCTACACAGAAAGCACACCAAACCCCAGGGCACACCAAA
>NW_008621101.1:0-274 GCF_000691845.1 Merops nubicus | reverse complement strand
GCCAAGGAGCCAAGCCATGGGAGATGCTAGTAGGCAGGCCATGAATCCAATTATATAGTAGGGGACTCAGAGACAGTTTCATGTTCTGGCCCTGCCATCCTAGGAACTCCACTTGCCGTGAATAACCAAAGAGTCCTTCTAATAAGCAGAATCCCCACAAGGCACATCCACTATATAGGCAGACCAACCAACTCCATTGCAAGCAAAGTCAGCTCTTATAGAGGTGTCTTCTTGCCCCACCTCTAAGTTAATGTGGAAGGTGGGGGCACCTCGC
>NW_008621100.1:34112-42872 GCF_000691845.1 Merops nubicus | reverse complement strand
GGCTCCCCCTGCCTGCCCGCGCAGGGGTCCCACGCTGTGCTCCGCTCCTCCGGGCAGAACCCCGGCCTGGGTCGCGGGAGCGTTTGCTCCTGTGTAAGGAGTGAAGAGCAAACAGCTTTCCATACGTGTTTTGAATAAGCCGAAATAAATTTAATGTTTAAAAAGATCACTCTTGGCTAAAGCCATAGGAGTCATAGAATCATTTAGGTTGTAAAAGACCTGTAAGATCATTGAGTCCAACTGTTAACCCAGCGCAGCTAAGCCCACCAAGAAACTATGTGCCTAAGTCTTAAATATCTCCAGGGATGGTAATTGAAACACTTCCCCTTAGGAGCCTATTCCAGTGCTTGATAATTGTCTCAGTGAATAAATATTACCTAATGTCCAATGTAAACCTCCTCTGGCGCAGCTTGAGGCTATTTCCTCTTGCCCTATCACTTGTTACTTTCCCACCTTGTTACAACCTCCTTTTCAGGTAAGTTGTAGCAAGTGATAAGGGCTCCCCTGAGCCTCCTTTTCTCCAGGCTAAACACCCCCAGCTCCATCAGTCACTCTTCATAAGACTTGTGCTCTAGGCCCTTCACCAGATTCGTTGCCCCTTGCTCCAGGACCTCAATGTCCTTGAGTGATGGTCCCCAAACTGAACCCAGTGTTTGAGGTGCAACCTCACTGGTGCCGACTACAGGGGCACCATCACTCTCTTAGTCCTGCTGGCCACACCATTTTTGATACAGGCCAGGATGCCGTTTGCCTTCTTGGCCACCTGGGCACAGTGCCGGCTTTATTCAGATAGCTGTCAACCAACACCCCCAGGTCCTTTTCCACTGGGCAGCTTTCCAGCCACTCTTCCCCAAGCCTGTAGCGTTGCATGGGGCTGTCGTGACCCAAGTGCAGGACCCAAAGTTAGCGTTCTATAACGAAGGAGGGAAAAGGCAACTGGGCTGTGGCGGACATGCTGTTGCATGCAATCCTCTGCAATGTGAAGTGCATGAGGCGACTCCACAGCCTCTTGAGAAGCGTCTTGCTCTGAGGACAAAGAGCATGGACGCAGGAACAGCTTTGTGCCATAGAGCTAGGCTGGTTTGTCCTGCTCTGCTTGAACTAGGCAGGCATCTGTCCTTCATCAGGGAAGTTCACCAGTTCCTTAACAGCAGGCTTGTCTTATCGCTCTTGAGCACACAGCTTGTCATTTGACAACACACTAACATCAATCTGGTTCTGAAGGGCTTTTCAACCCAGCAGTTACAGCAAAATGTAACCAAAATTTCTGTACTGTGAAATCATGGCCTGTAGTTCTCTGCACTACTACCTGTGGTAAGGGCTGCTTAGTTCCAGGGCATAGTGTGCAGCAAATCAGTAAATTAGCTTAGCATGACTCCAGCGCAAGACAAGCAAATAAATCAACTCACGGGGAGCAGCCCTGGCAGCACGTTGCAAAGGCATCTAAACGATTCCTTGTGCAGCCAGCACGGGTCTGGCAGACCCAGTGCTGAACTAGAGCTAATAAAACCTGCCGAACCCAAGCTGTGCCTGCATCTGTGGTGCAATTAATCTGTGACATGAACAATCTGCCTGCAGATAGCTGTAAGCTGACTATATGTACAAATTTAACATCTCACATTAATTCAGACTTACAGATAGATTGAAAAAATTATCACTAGTATTTGGCAACAAATAGTGAATATCATTACAACACACAAGCGTGAAGTTCATGCATCAATAATAATGAGGCAGATAGCGAAGTCATGATACTGTACATATGCACTTTGATTTTGTAATTTAGTTTTGATCTCCCTATTATTATCATCTCTTATGATAGACAATTAACATAAATTATGTTACCATAGCACTCAGAAGTCCCATTCACAGGCGCTATTGCCTTGAGTGATACACAAAGAGGGACAGAAAGTACCAAAAAGTACACCACGAAGTATTAACAGAGACCTATGAGACAAAAGCTGATAGGCTATGAATAGTTGACAAGAATGGTCAACATGCCAGGAAGAGCTTAGCTACTGTCATTTTTTATAGGCATCACAGTAAAGTAGCCTATTAGAGAGGGGAGGCTTTACATGATGATAATGGGAGTGCTTTTTATTTAGAAATTAATTATAGTTTCTATACCATATTACAAGTGTTCCTCCCGCCCATGTCAGTTCAAGCCAAGAACAATTGTGTCAGGAGAACAATTTCTGCTTCTCTTGTTGCTCTGAAGTCTGCTGTCCTCATGGGGTAGCTTCAGCAGTCTTGCCTGCTAAATCCTAACATTAGGGAGCATAAGTGACCTAAGGGGGACACACTTTCTTCCTATAGCAAAAGAAAAAAGTATTTCAGGCCACAACATCTAGGCAATAGCTAGTCTCCCGTCTTCTGAGAAAATTGTCATCTTCTGGCAAACAAAGTCAGGAAGTTCAAACAATCTCCTATTATCATCCTAAGTGGCTGCTCAACCCCAGGTGTTAGGCAAATGTAGAAGGTAGTAGAGGTTTATCCATGTGCCTGGCATTCACATGGCTGGTGCCATTTTCAGACCATATCTAGCCTTTGCTGAAACCTTCCAGTTTACAAAAAAGTTGTTAGCTGTCAAGGCCTGGAGCGCAGCCCCCTTCTAGGAGCACCACTGGCTATGTTAGAATTTAGCTGTCTGAGTCCGAGGTCAGCTGCTCTGATGATAAGACCCCTCGTGAAGAAAGGTAGAAGTGAGACCATCCCTCTCTTTTCCCTTGGGGACTGCTTTTAAGCTGAGGCTGTACCTCTAGCCCTTGACTGTTCTACATCACATCTGGGCAGCAGCTATGTTTATACCTGGTCTCCCACCTCCTTGATCTTGACTCTGATTCTGACTCGATCTCAGACCTGTCTCATCACTACAGACTTGCTGTGTGATCATGGGACTATGTCTGACCCTGATCACTGTCTTTGGCCATGAGCACGAACCAAATATGCTACTCCACCTCCTGCTTCATCTGGTGAAGTCTCTGCTCCCACATGCTGTGGTATCATGCTCCACCCATGGCTCACATTCCCTTGCAAAGCAGCTGGCCCTTGCTGCCCCCTGACATTGCCACTCAAAACCCATTACTGCACTGCCACAATTAAAAGTTTAATCACATGGAGCTCTTGACATGCAAAACAAATTGTGCCAACTGTCCACAGGGAAAACATCATAGTCTTCTCATCTGTGCTATCTGAGGTAGCAGAGACACAGATTCATCTCCCACAGCTCAGCCACCTATCACAGCCATGCAGCTGCTCCACACACCTTTTTTTTCCCCAGAAAATTAATTCCCGCACTTAAAGGTTATGTGAAGATTTGCCAAACCAGCCAGCCATCAGGACAGCTCTGTCTTGGGGGAAGTCTTTGCAGAATGCAGAACCAGGACGAAACGTCTTTCCTCGCATGGGACTCATTAGGACTGCTGTGGCACTTTAACTCTTCTTGGCTGCTCAGCTGTTCCAGAGGCTCTAGGAAGCCAAGTGTACAGGTGGTCGACATGCATATGCTATGATGTTTATGAACTAGAATCCTATAGAGTTAGATTCAGTGTTGTTGTGCATAAACAGAATATAGACACACAGATGGAGGAGAACCATTTTGAGTAGTACAATAGAAGATGGTCTCAGTACATTAGGAAACCTGCCATTGTCAAATTTCATCACCAGAAGTGATAATCACGAGGGAGGGTTTGAAGCAGAAAGACAATACACTTCTGTGTAGATCTGGGAGACCTGGGATGAAAGTGAAGGAAAATATGAAAGCAAATAAGAAGACAATGAAAGAAAATAAGGAGCTTTTCTAAAACTTCAGCCAATGTCTATAAAATATTGATGTATTCAGCTGATGAGAGACAGGACTCAACTACTCAGTACAAAAGACAGATGATGACATGGAAAAGGGATAGGCTGTGAAAGCTTACCATTAATAAAAGACAATTGCCAAGACCAAAATAAAAAATGTTCTGAGAGTTAGGATGAAAGATGAAAACACAGAAAAGTGGTGTGGATGGATTAGGAGGGTCATATAATAGAGATCTGATGCAGGTAGAATCCTAAAGATAGAGATTTGGACTTTAACAGGTGATTTATGTGATAAGTCTAGCTGAACATGTGTCTGCTTTGAAAAAAAGGGATTGTCTTAAAGATTTTATACTGGTGAGATGCCTAATAAACAAAGTGGTACTAATTTATCTTCCATTTCTGGCTTGAAAAACTAGCTACTGCTTGACTATTCCAAAATTACACAGTCTAGCAAGATTAAGCATCAAACAAGTGATTTGCATCATCAAGTGTGATGGAATGACTCAAAAACCAGCAGATATTTGTGAAAGAAACAAAATGCCTAATTCAGACATGCATTCACTGGACAAGAAGACAGCAGTGAAGAATGTAAAAAGGGATTTCAGAGGCATATATGAATAACAGAGTGACAGTGGTGCGCTTTCCACCCTTCGCTGCTTATGCAAGCATTAAATTGGTTTTGTTGCACTGTTTGTCACTGTGGTCATCCATTGCTGCTTCCTCTTCCATTTACTCCTTTTCCACCCCACCATTCACTTGCCCAAACTACCCAAACTGCACTTTCGTGCCTCACCCAATCAACCTCCTGTGTCCCAAGTTCTCCCAACAAGGAAAAGTTTTTCCTGTCTTAACTTATTTTTCCAAAAATATTTTCTTGGCCTTGCCTGCTTCCTTAACTCAAATATTCCCCCTCAATTCCTCCAAGCAATTCTAACACCTGTTTCCCACTGCCACCATGCTAGTGTGGTTCCTAACTCTCCATGCATCCTTGGTTTCCTCTTTTTCTCGTTCTGTTGGTGACTTCTCCAGATTTTGCAAAAATAATTTCTGAAATTTTGACATGCACATAGTACATTTTGACATTCTACATAGTACCATAGGAGGCAACACAGTGACTCACTGTCTTACTGCATTGCAAAACTTGAAATGTCTGTCCTTAAGAATATGTAGTATCTTCTAAGGTATTCAAAATATAAGAGCTGGTATGATTGACTGTCTTAAGAAATAATAATTGTCTTGATTGCTTTTAGAAATGTCATTAGATGCCAGAGTACCTTGTCCCAGAATATACATTTACGTGTTTCAGTTATGTTTGCAATGGTAGTAACAATAACCAAAATACAAAAAGAGAGCACAAATAATCTGATAGACTGTTTTACAAGTGTTTTATGGTAATTTAATGGAATTTTCTGCTATTTAATGAGCTGCTTTCTTTTTCTGTTTTTAACTTGGATCTTTACAGCTGTCTCCAAAAGAATATTTTTGAGTACAGAAAGCAATATGCAACAGTGCTAAGCTCCTGATGACAATACACCAAGAAGAATGGAAGTAAATTTATTCAGCAATTCGACTGTTGTAAACAGTTCATCCATCAACCATAAGCAGTTAGAAGGGCATAGCCTCTGGGAAGTCATTACTATTGCCACTGTAACTGCAATTGTAAGCTTAATAACCATTGTGGGAAATATTCTTGTCATGATATCCTTCAAGGTTAACAGTCAACTCAAAACTGTCAACAACTATTACTTGCTCAGCCTTGCCTGTGCAGATCTCATCATTGGAATATTTTCTATGAACCTTTATACGTCCTATATACTCATAGGCCATTGGTCTCTTGGAAGCCTTGCCTGCGACCTGTGGCTAGCTCTGGACTATGTAGCTAGCAATGCCTCAGTAATGAACCTCCTAGTCATCAGTTTTGACAGATATTTTTCCATCACAAGGCCTTTAACTTACAGGGCCAAACGCACGCCTAAAAGAGCTGGCATCATGATTGGTCTGGCTTGGCTGATTTCCTTTGTGTTGTGGGCACCTGCAATCTTGTGCTGGCAGTATTTTGTGGGTGAACGAACAGTACCCCCTGAAGAGTGCCAGATACAGTTTTTATATGAGCCCATTATCACCTTTGGTACTGCAATTGCTGCGTTTTACATTCCGGTGTCCGTGATGACCATTCTGTATTGCCGCATCTACAAAGAGACGGAGAAACGTACCAAGGACCTTGCTGAACTGCAGGGTTCGGAGTCTGTGGCAGAGTTTGAGATGATAAAGCCTCAGAAGGCTCTCCTGAAGTCGTGCTTCAGTTGCAAACAACAAAACTTAGTCAAAAGAGAGAGGTGTCAAGCTTCCTGGTCTTCATCTAGTCGGAGTACATCAGCTACGGTGAAAGCCTCCCAGACAGTGAGCACTTGCAACGACTGGGCCAAGGCCGACCAGTTAACCACCTGCAGCAGCTACGCGTCTTCGGAAGAGGAGGATAAACTGGCCACTGATTCCGTTTTCCAAGTAGCTTACAAAAGTCCATCTGAAGGTAAGGCAGAAGACTTTAATGAGAGTACGGACGTTGTTGTCAAAGACCAACCTGAAGAAAATGATTTTGAGAACCAGAAATACTTTTTGTCACCTGCCAAAAGCCAAGTAGAAAAAAGTAAAAAATGTGTGGCCTATAAATTCCGGTTGGTGGTTAAGGCTGATGGCACCCAGGAAGCCAACAATGGTTGCCGTAAGGTAAAAATAACTCCTTGTTCTGCTGCTCTGTCAAAGGATCCTTCCATCAAAAGCACGGATCCAAATATAAATAACCAAATCACCAAAAGGAAACGGATGGTTCTTATAAAGGAGCGCAAAGCAGCACAGACTTTAAGTGCCATTCTTTTGGCTTTTATCATCACATGGACTCCCTACAATATCATGGTTTTGATCTCCACATTCTGCTCTGACTGCATTCCTCTGACACTGTGGCACCTTGGATATTGGCTATGCTACGTGAACAGCACTGTTAACCCCATTTGTTATGCCCTCTGCAACAAAACTTTCAGGAAAACTTTTAAGATGCTGCTTTTCTGCCAGTGGAAAAAGAAAAAAGTGGAAGAGAAGCTATACTGGCAGGGCAACACCAGATTGCCATAATTGCTCTTGTATAAGGGATAAGGGGGAAAATAGATATTGATGTAACCTAGTAAATTGACTGTAATTCTGTCTTTTCGAAGCTGTTGCTTTATATGTCTAGGGATTAAAAAAAAATCTGCAGAAAAGTAAAGTTTTGCATGAGAGTAGTGTCCTTGGGATAAAAAAGTAAGTCGCTGCTGTGAGCAACACAGGGTGGGTTTGACTATGCAGTAGATCTGCATTAAAGTTACTGTGTTTGGGGTCTTCTGTCCTTTCTTTCAGCCTGAGAATATGTAGAGTAAATTATAAACTACTAGAAATCATAGTGGGACGGTCATCCAGTCATAAGGTGAGGTCATCCAGCCTATCTATCTCCCTGCCTGTGCAGAACTGTTTCTCCCTGTAGTTCTTTTCTAGTATATTGTCTGTTTAGTTTTCAATGTACCAAACAATGGAGCTTATAGTACTACTGTTTTGAGACTTTTCCACCTGCTGTTGGAATGAAACAAGGACTATTTAAAGGGGTAAATGCTGTTATCCCAAGTACTAGATGGTTAGGGAGATTCATAATACCAAATGAACACACATTATAGGAGAATGTACTACTGAGAAAATTTTCACTTCAAGGACTACTTTTGTGGACACATAGGAAGGAAATAGATAATGTATTTTGTCTATGAAGAAGCCAGTCCCAATCTCAGTTCCGTTATGCAAGTCACAGTCATTAGCAGATACCTCCAAATTTCTCCATATCCCAGTGCCTCTGAAGGAAATTTTTAAACATTATGCAATAGTGACAATGGTACAAATCAGAAATGACTATAAAGAGTAATGGATATAGTCTGTCTACTCTACAACACAAAGAAAGTCTCTTTTGCAGCCTCATTTGGTGTGCTTCCCCTTGCTCCAAAAGCTTCCATTTCTGATGGAATGATGCAGAGCAAGAGAAAATTATGTATTGATGCCCTGTACATTTACCTATCTCTTATGATAATTGTTATAAATAGTGACAGAATTGGCATTTCTTAAAGAACAAATATTTTTAAAGTAATTTTTGAATATTTCTATAAACCTATTTAAGGACACTTTGCACTTTTATAGCATTTTTTTTCTCTAAATAGCTTTACAAATACTAGTCAACATCAGGTGTTTGGAAACACAGATAATCTTCAGTCATTGTCTTTTGGTCCAGCAGAACTGTATCTGCTGCAGTACCGGGGGCTGGAGACAACCCCTCTGATGGTTGTGACTTCTGAGATTGGGCTTTCCTGGACTGGTTGTGAGAAGCTGAGACTCTGGCCACTAGCTCAGGTCTGCCAGGGCTTTGGGTTTGTGGTGAGGACACTTCTGTGGCAAGGTGAGCTCCATATGCCTGTTTGATGTCTGTGTTAGACTGCCAGGAGGCCTGCAGCATTGACCCAGTGAGTGCATAAGTGAGGGGCTGCCTTCACGAGAAGGCCACTGGAACAGAGTTGGTGACCTGGCTCCTTGTGATGGTAACAAACATGAAGCCTCAGAAAAGGCCACAAGAAAACAAAGTGGTGACAGGAATCATAAGGAATGAAAAGCTAAACTAAACAAACATTTATGAAGGAATTAGAAAGATCTTCATGTACAAAGTTCCAATTCAGTTCTAGTCTTTCTATCAAAATTTGGGGTGAGATGCCCTGGAATATTAGAGACAATCTTCAGAGATGCCCTGGAATATTAGAGACAATCTTCATATCATATCTACTATGCGCTTTAGTAGGACATTGCAATGGTGGCATGACCCAGTTGCACATTTCAGGGCTTGTATCACTCATTCTGAATGTACCATTGCTCTCAGTAAAACTGTTCATATAATTTATTAAA